>NC_058413.1:82069691-82213771 GCF_002201575.2 Neomonachus schauinslandi | reverse complement strand
AAAGAAAGAAAGAAAGAAAGAAAGAAAGAAAGAAAGAAAGAAAGAAAGAAAGAAAGAAAGAAAGAAAGAAAGAAAGAAAGAAAGAAAGGAAAGAAAGGAAAGAAAGGAAAGAAAGAAAAGAAATGCCAAGCAGCTTCTAGCATGGTGCCTTCACAGGGTGGTGTCCACAGCACTTGGCTCCTTCATTCCAGAAAACCAGTTCATGCATAATGCCAGGAACTGGAAAATGCAATCTCTGAATTTCCAACCTAACATCAATAAGGTAAATATATATTCTTAGGACTAGAATGACAAGTGCGCAATGGTACACTCTCCAAAATCCTGTAGGAAGTAGAGCCCCTGGTTTCAACATGGGGAAGAAACACAAGGAAGGGTGATGACTGATGTGACAAGGGTATCTTTACCATTCTGGCATGGAAATTTTATCTCCCTATTCTACAGGAGTTAAGACTTTGATGATAACATACTCATCAAGAATTTAGATTATAGGAAGGAGGAAAAGCAGCATATTTCCAAGAAAGAGCATGCCTCTTCTCCTTCCTATATTCTTTAATTCCAAAGTAATCCCATTTTAATTATGTTTATAAATTTAAAATGGTTAATGTAGTACCATATTAGACACTCACACCCACCTTAAAACTGCACTTTAATTTCCAACTCAATTGCACATATAAATTTGAAAACTGAACACTGGGCAGATGAGAACAATTTCACAGCCTCCCTCACATGAGCCACTTTGAAAACCACAGTCGCACTTTAATTCCTTCAATTGCATGTATAAATTTTTTAAAAGTTAATGCCATACTGTAGAGAAGAGCTTTAATTGAGTGTTAACGAGCTGCCAGATCAGCTTCTAGCCAGCCCTATTACACAGCAGGGAGCCGCAGAGGGGTCCCCAGGATACAGAACTAAAATCATCTAAATAAACCATATGCACCAGCCACCTTCCCATGCAACCCATGCTGGCACTTGGCCCTGGATTTCAGATCCTCACCCCTGGGCTCTTCTCTGAGAGGAAATTGAGTCAGGCACACACAAGAACACATCGGCCCCCACAGGGAAGGGCAGCTCTGGGGCAACCTGGGAATTTGAGGCCATCCTGTTAGGTGACTGTGGCACTTGTATCTCTGTACAATTCTGGAACGTAAGGGCCAGAAAGAACCTAAGAAGTCTTCCAGGCCTACTGCCCTACTTTGTACATGAAGAAATAAGAAACATTTTACAGAAGAGTTTGAATGACTTGATCAAAGTCACACAGTGAGTTAGTCATCAGAATCAGAAATTGATCTCATGGTTTTTTCAACTTGTAATCCACTGCTACACCAAGGCACTTTTAAATTTTGGAATTTATTTCAACAAAAGAATGCACAGCACACAAACATTATTTTAAAACACAAAAGGGCCTATGATACAAATGGGCAGCTCTCTGCCCCAACTTCCTCACTGCTGATCCCTACTCTTCAGAGGCATCCACCCTCATGCCCTGGAGCTACCCCAGCTCCAAGTGGGGCTGCTTGCTTCTGGAAACTGCTGCACAGCTGTAATTCTCATCCACTTCCTTCTGGAAATTTCTGTCACCTCCATCCAACAGTCTTCTAAACCCTAGGTCTTCATCTAAAGATATTATTCTAGCTTCCAAGCTGCTGTTGATGAGACCAGGCCCACTCTGATCCTTCCCACGGGGTCTGCCATCTTGTCGCCCACAACTACACTCTTCTCAGGAAGCCTGTAGGAGATTCTCCTTATCACTAGTATTTGAACATTGACAGTGACAGGTTTGGCGGTAGGAGTTTTTGTATTCATTGTATTGGGCAATTGGTTAGTCCTTCCAATATGGAATCTCATTGCCTTCAGTTCTGGGATATTCCAGGAAATATTCCTTTGAAAAATATCTTCTGTGTAACTCCTATTAATTAAAGGATGGTTTTTCCAGATTGATCCACATCTTTTCTATACCTGAACTACTAGATATTTTGTTCTGCTTTACCTTCAAACTCCTCCACTGAATTTTTTTTTTTAATTTATTTATTTGAGAGAGAGAAGGAGAAAGAGAGCACATGAGAGGGGGGAGGGTCTGAGGGAGAAGCAGATTCCCTGCCGAGCAGGGAGCCCGATGCGGGACTCGATCCAGGGACTCCAGGATCATGACCTGAGCCGAAGGCAGTCGCTTAACCAACTGAGCCACCAAGGCACCCTCCTCCACTGAATTTTAAAATTCCTGTTATCATATGTTCAGTTGTTAAGGGCAATCCTTCTTTTTTGATTGTTCCTTTTCATAGCATCCTGTTCTTCTTTCAGGGGTGCAAACATTTTATTATGAAACCAGTGGAAGGATTTGGAAAGTTTTCTTCTGTTCCTGCGTTATCTTCTTTTTTTTTTTTTTTTGAATATTTATTTTTTTTATTTTTTTTGTGAACTAATTTGCATATTTTCTTCATTTTTATATATATCTATATTTTTTTAATTTATTTATTTTTTTATTCTTATGTTAATCCCCATACATTACATCATTAGTTTTAGATGAAGTGTTCCATATTCATTGTTTGTGCATAACACCCAGTGCTCCATGCAGAATGTGCCCTCCTCAATACCCACCACCAGGCTAACCCATCCTCCCACCCGCTCCCCTCTAGAACCCTGTTTGTTTTTCAGAGTCCATCGTCTCTCATGGTTCGTCTACCCCACCGATTTCCCCCGCTTCATTCTTCCCCTCCCACTACCTTCTTCTTCTTCTTTTTTTTTTCTTAATATATATTGCATTATTTGTTTCAGAGGTACAGATCTGAGATTCAACAGTCTTGCACAATTCACAGCGCTTACCAGAGCACATACCCTCCCCAGTATCTATCAGCCAGTCACCCCATCCCTCTCACCCCACCCCCAACTCCAGCAACCCTCAGTTTGTTTCCTACAATTAAGAATTCCTCATATCAGTGAGATCATATGATACATGTCTTTCTCTGTTTGACTTATTTCACTCAACATAATACCCTCCAGTTCCATCCACGTCGTTGCAAATGGCAAGATCTCATTCCTTTTGATGGCTGCATAATATTCCATTGTGTATATATACCACCTCTTCTTTATCCATTCATCTGTCGATGGACATCTTGGCTCTTTCCACAGTTTGGCTATTGTGGACATTGCTGCTATAAACATCGGGGTGCACGTACCCCTTCGGATCCCTACTTTTGTATCTTTGGGGTAAATACCCAGTAGTGCAATTGCTGGATCATATGGTAGCTCTATTTTCAACTTTTTGAGGAACCTCCATACAGTTTTCCAAAGTAGCTGCACCAGCTTGCATTCCCACCAACAGTGTAGGAGGGTTCCCCTTTCTCCGCATCCCCGCCAACATCTGTCGTTTCCTGACTTGTTAATTTTAGCCATTCTGACTGGTGTGAGGTGTTATCTCATTGAGGTTTTGATTTGGATTTCCCTGATGCCGAGGGATATTGAACACTTTTTCATGCGTCTGTTGGCCATTTGGATGTCTTCTTTTGAAAAATGTCTGTTCATGTCTTCTGCCCATTCTTGATTGGATTCTTTGTTCTTTGGGTGTTGAGTTTGATGAGTTCTTTATAGATTTTGGATACTAGCCCTTTATCTGATATGTCATTTGCAAATATCTTCTCCCATTCTGTCGGTTGTCTTTTGGTTTTGTTGACTGTTTCCTTTGCTTTGCAAAAGCTTTTTATCTTGATGAAGTCCCAAGAGTTCATTTTTGCGCTTGCTTCCCTTGCCTTTGGCGATGTTTCTAGGAAGAAGTTGCTTCGGCTGAGGTCAAAAAGGTTGCTGCCTGTGTTCTCCTTTAGGATTTTGATGGACTCCTGTCTCACATTGAGGTCTTTCAACCATTTGGAGTCTATTTTTGTGTGTGATGTAAGGAAATGGTCCAGTTTCATTCTTCTGCATGTGGCTATCCAATTTTCCCAACACCATTTGTTGAAGAGACTGTCTTTGTTCCATTGGACATTCTTTCCTGCTTTGTCAAAGATGAGTTGACCATAGAGTTGAGGGTCCATTTCTGGGCTCTCTATTCTGTTCCATTGATCTATGTGTCTGTTTTTGTGCCAGTACCATGCTGTCTGGATGATGACAGCTTTGTAATAGAGCTGGAAGTCCGGAATTGTGATGCCGCCGGCTTTGCTTTTCTTTTTCAACATTCCTCTGGCTATTCGGGGTCTTTTCTGGTTCCATACAAATTTTAGGATTATTTGTTCCATTTCTTTGAAAAAGTGGATGGTATTTTGATGGGGATTGCATTGAATGTGTAGATTGCTCTAGGTAGCATTGACATCTTCACAATATTTGTTCTTCCAATCCATGAGCATGGAACGTTTTTCCATTTCTTTGTGTATTCCTCAATTTCTTTCATGAGTATTTTATAGTTTTCTGAGTACAGATCCTTTGCCTCTTTGATTAGATTTATTCCTAGGTATCTTAAGGTTTTGGGTGCAATTGTAAGTGGGATCGACTCCTTAATTTCTCTTTCTTCTGTCTTGTTGTTGGTGTGTAGGAATGCCACTGATTTCTGTGCATTGATTTTATATCCTGCCACTTGACTGAATTCCTGTATGAGTTCTAGCAGTTTTGGGGTGGAGTCTTTGGGGTTTTCCACATAAAGTATCTTATCATCTGCAAAGAGTGAGAGTTTGACTTCTTCTTTGCCGATTTGGATGCCTTTGATTTCTTTTTGTTGTCTGATTGCTGTGGCTAGGACTTCCAATACTATGTTGAATAGCAGTGGTGATAGTGGACATCCCTGCTGCGTTCCTGACCTTAGGGGGAAAGCTCTCAGTTTTTCCCCATTGAGAATGATATTCGCTGTGTGTTTTTCATAGATGGCTTTTATGATATTGAGGTATGTACCCTCGATCCCTATACTCTGAAGAGTTTTGATCAAGAAAGGATGCTGTACTTTGTCAAAAGCTTTTTCTGCATCTATTGAGAGGATCATATGATTCTTGTTCTTTCTTTTGTTAATGTATTGTATCACATTGATTGATTTGCAGATGTTGAACCAACCTTGCAGCCCAGGGATAAATCCCACTTGGTCATGGTGAATAATCCTTTTAATGTACTGTTGGATCCTATCAGCTAGTATTTTGGTGAGAATTTTTGCATCCATGTTCATCAGGGATATTGGTCTATAATTCTCCTTTTTGATGGGGTCTTTGTCTGGTTTGGGGATCAAGGTAATGCTGGCCTCATAAAATGAGTTGGGAAGTTTTCCTTCCATTTCTATTTTTTAGAACAGTTTCAGAAGAATAGGTATTAATTTTTCTTGAAATGTTTGGTAGAATTCCCCTGGGAAGCCATCTGGCCCTGGGCTTTTGTTTTATGGGAGATTTTTGATGACTGCTTCAATTTCCTTAGTGGTTATAGGTCTGTTCAGGTTTTCTATTTCATCCTGGTTCAGTTTTCATAGTTGATACATCTCTAGGAATGCCTCCATTTCTTCCAGGTTATCTAATTTGCTGGCATAGAGTTGCTCCTAATATGTTCTTAGAATTGTTTGTATTTCTTTGGTGTTGGTTGTGATCTCTCCTCTTTCATTCATGATTTTGTTGATTTGGGTCATTTCTCTTTTCTTTTGGATAAGTCTGGCCAGGGGTTTATCAATCTTGTTAATTCTTTCAAAGCACCAGCTCCTAGTTTCGTTGATCTGTTCTACTGTTCTTTAGTTTCTATTCCATTGATTTCTGCTCTGATCTTTATTATTTCTCTTCTCCTGCTGGGTTTCGGCTTTATTTGCTGTTCTTTCTCCAGCTCCTTTAGGTGTAGGGTTAGGTTGTGTACTTGAGACCTTTCTTGTTTCTTGAGAAAGGCTTGTATTGCTATATACTTTCCTCTTAGGACTGCCTTTGCTGCATCCCAAAGATTTTGAATAGTTGTGTTTTCATTTTCATTGGTTTCCATGTATTTTTTTAATTCTTCTTTAATTTCCTGGTTGACCATTCATTCTTCAGTAGGATGCCATTTAGCCTCCATGTATTTGAGTTCTTTCCGACTTTCCTCTTGTGATTGAGTTCTAGTTTCAAAGCATTGTGGTCTGAAAATAGGCAGGGAATGATCCCAATCTTTTGGTACCGGTTGAGACCTGATTTATGACCTAGGATGTGATCTATTCTGGAGAATGTTCCATGGGCACTAGAGAAGAATGTGTATTCTGTTGCTTTGGGGTGGAATGTTCTGTGAAGTCCATTTGGTCCAGTGTGTCATTTAAAGTCTTTATTTCCTTGTTGATCTTTTGCTTAGATGATCTGTCCATTTCAGTGAGGGGGGTGTTAAAGTCCCCCACTATTATTGTATTGTTGTCGATGTGTTTCTTTGCTTTTGTTATTAATTGCCTTATATAATTGGCTGCTCCCATGTTAGGGGCATAGATATTTACAATTGTTAGATCTTCTTGTTGGGCAGATCCTTTAAGTAGGATATAGTGTCCTTCCTCATCTCTTATTACAGTCTTTGGTTTAAAATCTAATTTGTCTGATATAAGGATTGCCACCCCAGCTTTCTTTTGGTGTCCATTAGCATGGTAAATGGTTTTCCACCCCCTCACTTTCAATCTGGGGGTGTCTTTGGTTCTAAAATGAGTCTCTTGCAGACAGCATATCAATGGGTCTTGTTTTTTAATCCAGTCTGATAGCCTGTGTCTTTTGATTGGGGCATTGAGCCCATTTACATTCAGGGTAACTATTGAAAGATAGGAATTTAGTGCCATTGTATTGCCTGTAAGGTGACTGTTACCGTATATTGTCTGTGTTCCTTTCTGGTCTATGTCGCTTTTAGGCTCTCTCTTTGCTTAGAGGACCCCTTTCAAGATTTCCTGTAGGGCTGGTTTTGTGTTTGCAAATTCCTTTAGTTTTTGTTTGTCCTGGAAGCTTTTTATCTCTCCTTCAATTTTCAATGACAGCCTAGCTGGATAGAGTATTCTTGGCTGCATATTTTTCTCACTTAGTGCTCTGAATATATCCTGCCAGTCCTTTCTGGCCTGCCAGGTCTCTGTGGATAGGTCTGTTGCCAATCTAATGTTTCTACCCTTGTAGGTTACATATCTCTTCTCCTGAGCTGCTTTCAGGATTTTCTCTTTGTCTATGAGACTCATAAGTTTTACAATTAGATGTCGGGTTGTTGACCTATTTTTATTGATTTTGAGAGGGGTTCTCTGTGCTTCCTGGATTTTCATGCCTGTTTCCTTCCCCAAATTAGGGAAGTTCTCTGCTATAATTTGCTCCATTATACCTTCTGCCCCTCTCTCTCTTTCTTCTTCTTCTGGGATCCCAATTATTCTAATGTTGTTTCATCTTATGGTATCGCTTATCTCTCGAATTCTGCCCTTGTGATCCAGTAGTTGTTTATCTCTCTTTTTCTCAGCTTCTTTATTTTCCATCATTTCATCTTCTATATTACTGATTCTCTCTTCTGCCTCATTTATTCTAGCAGTTAGCGCCCCCAGTTTTGATTGCACCTCATTAATAGCCTTTTTGATTTCTACTTGGTTGGATTTTAGTTCTTTTACTTCTCCAGAAAGGGTTTCTCTAATAACTTCCATGCTTTTCTCAAGCCCAGCTAGTATCTTTAAAGTGATGATTCTGAACTCTAGATCTGACATCGTACCAATGTCCGTATTGAGTAGGTCCCTGGCAGTCGGTACTACCTCTTATTCTTTTTGTTGAGGTGATTTTTTCCATCTTGTCATTTTGTGCAGAGGAGAATAGATGAATGAGAGAACAAAACGCTAGCAGAGTAACAACGTCCCCAGAAAATATACTCTAAACAAATCAGAAAAGACCTGAAGCAGTGGGAAAAGAAAGGGAAAGAGAGAAAAAAGAAAAAGATAAAGATAAAGAAAAAAACAAAAACAAACAAAACAAAACAACAACAACAACAAAAAAAACCAGAATGTGATCAAATATGATCAGGCTGCTGCATAGATCAGTGCCACACACTAGATTTTGGGTGTATTTTGGTCTGTTAGTAGAAAGTGCCTCCCAAAATTTTAAAGAAAGAAAAACTTATATATGTACAAAAATAAGGGTTGATATGATGAAGGGATGGAATATGACTGTAAAGATGGAAATTATAAAAAAATTTATAAAAGGAATTGATAAGAAGTTGTTTGAAAAAAGAAAGAAGAGGATTTAAAAAAAGAAAAAGGAAAAAAAAAGGGAAAGGATGTGATCAGGCAGGAGAATAGAAAACACCATATACTAGAGATTTAGGGTATATTTTAATCTGTTAGAAGAAACTATCTCAAAATTTTAAAGAGAGAACAACTTATATATATAAGCCAAAAATACGGGTAACTACTATGAAGGGATAGAATATGACTCTAAAAATGAAAAATAAAAATGTTTTTTTTTAAAAAAGGGATTGATAAGATGTTGGTTGAAAAAGGGAAAAAGAAAAATTCAAAAAGAAAAAAAAGAAAAAAAGACAGTTAAAAAAAAATTAACTTTGAAAGACTAAAGAATCATGGTAAAAAAGCCATGAATTCTATGTGCAGTAGTCCCCTAGCGCTGGAGTTCTGCTGTTTTCATTGATCGGTAAACTTGGTCTTGGCTGGCTGTTCTCGCTGATCTTCTGAGGAGGGGCCTGTTGCCGTGGTTTCCAAATGTCTCTGCCGGAGGCAGAATTGCCCGCCCTTGCCCCCTCCTGGCTAAGTAATCTGCTGGGGTTTGCTCTCCGGGGCTTTTGTTCCCTGCGAGCTTTCCGTACAGCTTTGGAGGCGGAGAATGAAAATGGCGGCCTCCCAATCTCCGCCCTGTAGGAGCCGAGAACTCGGGGCCCCGCTTCTCAGTGAGCCCCCAGAGAAAAGCCGTCAGTCACTCCCGTCTCCCCGGTCTCCGGCCGCACTCCGTGCTCACCCGGCCTGTGACCGCGCGTTTCTATCTCTGGCACCGGACCCCAGGTGGAGTCTCCAAACCCAGCAGATCCCTGCGGTGCACTCCCGCGCAGCTCCTCCCTGGGGAGGAAGGTGAGTCTCCCCGGATCTGCCGCTTGTTGGGTCCCTGCTGGAGGAGCAGGGGCCCGACTGTGCCGCGGATCCCGGTTTATGGCAACCCCGAGCTGAGAGCCCGCGCCTGGGCTCCGCCTCTGCAGCCGGCTTCCCTGCTCCGTTACCTGGGAGCTCTGCCACACTCAGGCACCCCCGGTCTTTCTGTGACCCCGAGGGTCCTGAGACCACACTGTCCCGGAGGGTTCCACCCCCCGCTTAGCCACCAGAGTGACGTCCCTCAGCGGAGCAGACTTTTAAAAGTTCCGATTTTGTGCTCCGCGGCTCTATCACTTGTCAGAAGCGGCCGACGGAGGCCCCTCCCCCGCCGTCTATCCTCCCGAATATCGCCTCGGATTCACTTCTCCGCACGTCCTACCTTCCAGAAAGTGGTCGCTTTTCTGTTCAGAGAGTTGTTGCTATTCCTTTCTTCGATCTCCTGTTGGGTTTGTAGGTGTTCAGAATGGTTTGATCCCTATCCAGCTGAATTCCTGAGAGGAGACGAAATCCAGGTCTCCTACTCCTCCGCCATCTTGCTCTGCCCACTCCTGCGTTATCTTCTTTCTCCCAGTTCACTTTTTAAATCATGTTTGCATTGATCTCTGTTTTTCATATTAGAGGCTTTTGTCATGTGTCTTGTGCTCCTGGGCTTTCCACTCATATCTAGAGAATAACACTAAAAAGCTAAATGGAGATTTTATGTGCTTGAGCTGGATTCCGTGACCATAGGGGCTATGCACAGATTGTGGTACTCCTCCTTTGGGCACATGGTAGGACTTGTGGCCTTTGGAATTAGCTGTGGCCATGTGACTTCATTGGTCAAAATAAGTGGCATGTCCTCTTTGCCTCTGCCAGGGCAAGCAACAGACCTCCAGATGGTGGCTGCAGCAGCTTTCCTCTTGATGTGAGGATGACTCAGAACAGAACCCCTTAGCAATCCACAAGAAACAGTTAATGTGAATAAGAAATAAAGTTTATTAATATAAGCTACCAAGATTCTTTGGGAATGCAAGCTTGTGCAGCCACTCTGGGAAACAGTATGGAGGTTCCTAAAAAGTTGAAAATAGAGCTACCCTATGACCCAGCAATTGCACTACTAGGTATTTATCCCAAAGATACAAATGTAGTGATCTGAAGGGGCACCTGCACCCCAGTGTTCATAGCAGCAATGTCCACAATAGCCAAACTATGGAAAGAGCCTAGATGTCCATCAACAGATGAATGGATCAAGAAGATGTGGTATATGTATACAATGGAATACTACTCAGCCATCAAAAAAATGAAATCTTGCCATTTGCAATGATGTCAATAGAACCAGAGGGTATTATGATAAGCGAAATAAGTCAGTCAGAGAAAGACAATTATCATATGATCTCACTCATATGTGGAATTTAAGAAACAAAACAGGATCCTAGGGGACGAGAGGAAAAAATAAAACAAGATGAAATCAGAGAGGGAGACAAACCATAAGAGACTCTTAACCATCAGAAACAAACTGAGGGTTGCTAGAGGGGTGGGGGTGGGACATGGGGGAATGAGGTAACTGGGTGATGGACATTAAGGAGGGCATATGATGTAATGGACACTGGCCTCTACCTCTGAAACTAATAATACATTATATGTTAATTAATTGAATTTAAATTAAAAAAATTAGAAAAAAAATAAGCCACCAAGATTCTAGAATTTCTTGTTACTATAGTATAACCTATCCTATCCTGAAGATATAGAAATCGACACAGGAATGGGGAGCTGCCACATGTGGCATCAACGTAGTGGTCTGCCAGTGGGCAACAAGAAAATTTATCAGGGGTTAGAGGCATGGGGATCCACATTAGACAATGGGAAACATTTGGCAGAAATTTCACTGGACATAACCTTGAGAAACAGAAAATAACTGTGATGATTAATTTTATGTGCCAACCTGACTAGGCCACAGAGTGCCAGATATTTGGTTAAACACTATCTGGGGTGTGTCTGTGAGGGTTTTCTAGATGAGATTCACATTTGAATTGGTAGACTGAATGAAGCAGATTGCATTCCTTAAAGTGGGTAGGCCTCATCCAATCTGTTGAGGCCCTGAATAGAACAAAAGACTGAATAAGAAAGAATTCTTTCTCTGGGCCGGACTGTATTAGAGCTGGGACATAGGTCTTCTCTCTTCAGACTTGGATTTGGACTAGAACTTACGTCATTGGCTCTCTTGATTCTCAGGCCTCCAGACTCCTTTTCTAGCTGATAGATAGATGATAGATGATAGATAGATAGATAGATAGATAGATAGATAGATAGATAGATAGATGATAGATAGATAGACGATAGATGATAGATGATTGATAGATAGATAGATATCGATAGATAGATGATAGATAGATGATAGATGATAGATTGATAGATACAGATAGATAGATGATGATAGATGATAGATAGATACTATATATAGATATATGTTAAATATAGACACATAGAGAGAGAGATTAGAGAGAGAAGAAAGAGACACCCTTATTGATTTGGTTTCCCTGGTGAATCCTAATACAATAACCTTCTGCACTTGTAGTGCTAGGGAACCAGGGCATTAGGAATGTGCATTTGTTGATGTTAGCTGCATCTGGCATAAAGATAAATATAAAAGACTGTAATGAGCTTAGAAAAGAATTGTGGGTATCCAAGTAGTAATGCAGAGCAACAGAGACAATAATTTGGGGACTTTTATGGTTGAAAGAGGCAGCTGCTTCTCAAACCCAAATAGTAATAGAAAAAACTGAGAAGGCCCATGAGAAGAAAAAATTTTAAAAGATGATTATAAATCAACCTTAAAGTAAGAACCACAAAAGCACGGCCACCATAACCAGTGCTAAAACTCCTGAATGGACTGAGATACTCATTTAAAAATAAATATATGGTATCCAGAAAATCCTTTCAAATGAAAATATGATTTCAGGAAGAGGCTAAATCTGTGGCTCTCTCACCAAAGCCTGATCAGATTTTTTTCAAAAGGCCTGTAATTAAATTTAGAAAGAGACACAAGAGCAGGTGAGCAAATAAATATAGCACATTTAAAAAGTTTTTCTTTAAAAGAACTGTGTGTGGCTATTCATTCATGGAGCTGACTATAATCAAATAAATAATAATCTAACTATGTTTTGGAGAGCTTTATATTGTCAAAAGAACTATCAGCCTGGACTGAGACTCTTCAAAACTTAAAATGACCCCTGAGCTCCTATTATCTACAGATAGGAAGTAGGATAAAAGCCTGCTTAGTTCCAAAGGAAGGCATATTCCCCAACATCTACCTCAAATGAGGCAATGGAGGATAATGAAAAAGAAAGAACATTGAAAAAAAGGCAGAGCAAGGAACAACAGAACACAATAGGCAAGGATCAAGAACAGGAAAATGAATCAAGGTATAATCAAGAACATTTTCCCCTCTTAGACCAGGGGACTCTAAACATGACTGCCCAGTGGGATTCACCACTATCCACTGCATGACTCCCCTCCTTCCCTTTTTTAATAAGAGTGCTTATTGGGGTTATTCTGTCCTTTCCATGAGTCTACATTGGAAAGGTGGAGGGGAGGTAAACAACTTTTGTCTACTTTGTTTTTTTTATTTTGGGGTCTGTGTGTGTGTGTCTGTGTTTAATTCCTGGCTCGCCAGATTGCTAGGAGCCACTTATGGACCTGAAGTAGAGACTCCTGAGCATCATCCCTTCAAGAGACTAGTAGCATGTACCTCTGTTTTAGAGGTTGAGCTTTATCAGACAGTAGAAAGGTCTACCTCCAGGAGAGATAAGTATACTTTGCATGTGGGAAGAAGAGTACATAGAATATTTTGAGACCAGATGGGAAGACTGTTGTTCAAGTTATTCACAAATATTCTGGTTCTTATCCTTCCAGGCACATGCCAAAGTTTCACTCCCTCACCAGCTTTAAAGTTAGACAGGCATATGACTTGTCTGGCCAATGAAAAGTTTGTGGGAATGATATGTGTCACTTCCAGAGGGAACTTTAAGGATCAGTGCAGAATCCACAGCACTATTTCCTTCCACCATGATGGTGGCCAGCATGCCTGATAAGAGCTATTCCATTGAGTGCCAGGATGAGGACAACTCAGAGCAGAATTTTTGGCCAACCAATGATGGACATGTAGCTCAAATGGGCTTGACTTTGATTAGGCTATTCTCAATATCTGAAAATCTTGTATTAAATGCCAGTCAGTTTTCCCAAAAAGGAGTCATCCGGTGTCCTGCTAGGAAGAATAGTTTCCTGGTTTGGGAGGAGAGTGAGAGCAGGACTGGAAGCCTTGCTGTTTAGTATGCAAACTTTCATTTAGCTCTGCTTTATTTTCAGAACAATGTCTCACCTCATCCTCCTCTGTGCACACCTCCCAGCTTCTGCTGGGACGGAGAGAGCAGTCACACAGCTACACAGACTGAGGGAGTTAATATGGGTCTAAAGCTTTTTAGCAACCCAACCTCTTCCCAGCCACAGAGGTAGCTAGGGCATCCAAATTGAGTTTGTTGTTGTTGGCTTGATGACACATCCACATGCATGCAAACAGGTACACATGAGCTTAAGTTTTAGCGTATCCATTTTTTTTTTTTTTTATTTGACAGAGAGAGACACAGCGAGAGAGGGAACACAAGCAGGGGGAGTGGGAGAGGGAGAAGCAGGCTTCCCGCGGAGCACGGGGCCCGATGCGGGGCTCGATCCCAGGACCCTGGGATCATGACCTGAGCCGAAGGCAGACGCTTAACGACTGAGCCACCCAAGCGCCCCTAGCTTATCCATTTTAAGGCAGTTTCTTTCTTTCATCTACTTTCCAGCTCCTAATACATATAATCATCTCTCACATGCTACTATTTTCTTAATCTCTTTGCATTTATTGATGTTTATTTTTTTTTAATCCTTTACTACCATTTTAGTGAACTTTGGAGGAGGAGTCAAGATGAAATGATATGCTCACACCACCAACTGTAACCAAAAATCCTCTACCGGTTACTAATTCCACTTAAAATTCACAGCATTCCTTGCTGACATGAGGGAATTAGGTTTATTTATCAGTCAATACTTGTAAATAAGTATTATTAGATAGTATATCTAAATAAGTATTATTAGGTTAAATAATACTTATTTACAAGTATTGACTGAGAAATTCATATACCATATGGAAGATACCATCATAGGAACAGGAAAAAAAAAGCTATATTTTTATTATTATTTAGTGTTTCCTCTCTCTTCCTGTCTTTTTTCTCTTTCTCCTGAGTTCATAGAGTGTAGGATTTATGTATCATTCACCTTTCTAGCTCCAGAACCATCTCAATGATGATGATTTAATAATCAACAAATGTTTGTATAATATCTATGACACATTTCCACCCTCAAAGAACCTTGAGTTCATCTAAAGAATAGATATATTAGTAGATAGACAGATACAGCTAGATAAAGCAAGGTGTAAAATTTAAAGGTATTAAATACAAATGAAGTCAAGCTGATTTTTTTTCAATAGTCAAAGTTTTTCAAAACAAAAACCAAGGCTCAACAAGATTAAGCAAATTGTTCAGCATCACAAAGTATTATAATTACTATCCTTTTGTGTATTTATACCCAAACTTGATCTGAAAAGAGTTTAAATAGGCTAGATCCCAGTTAGGTACTGGCATAAACAGAGCTTTTGACACCCAAACCAGGACTTTTGCTCTCACACAGCACTTCTCAGAGCCTAAGATTGAGGAGCTTTATGGGAGATTCAGGGAGGAGGTGCGGTTTCTTTCATTCTTTTTTTTTTTCTTTATGTTATGTTAGTCACCATACAGTACATCATTAGTTTTTGATGTAGTGTTCCATGATTCATTGTTTGTGTATAACACCCTGTGCTCCTGGCAATACGTGCCCTCCTTAATACTCATCACCAGGCTAACCCATCCCCCCACCCCCCTCCCCTCTAAAACCCTCAGTTTGTTTCCCGGAGTCTATAGTCTTTCATGGTTCATCTCCCCTTCTGATTTCCCCACCTTCATTTTTTCCTTTCCTTCTCCTAATGTCCTCCATGCTATTCTTTATGTTCCACAAATAAGTGAAACTATATGATAATTGACTTTCTCTGCTTGACTTATTTCACTTAGCATAATCTCCTCCAGTCCCATCCATGTTGATGTAAAAGTTAGGTATTCATCCTTTCTGATGGCTGAGTAATATTCCATTGTATATAGGGACCACATCTTCTTTATCCATTCATCTGTTGAAGGGCATCTCGGCTCTTTCCACCGTTTGGCTATTGTGGACATTGCTGCTATGAACATTGAGGGGCGTGTGGCCCTTCTTTTCACTGCATCTGTATCTTTGGGGTAAATATCCAGTAGTGCAATTGCTGGGTCATAGGGTAGCTCTATTTTTAACTTTTTGAGGAACCTGCACACTGTTTTCCAAAGTGGCTATATCAACTTGCATTCCCACCAACAGGAGGTGGGGTTTCAACAGAAACCTAAGTGATCGGGAGAGTGTATCACGGCTCCCAAAACAAGTCTGAGGAAGGGTTCTCATTATTAAGTAATCCCAGGAGAGTGCATTTATATTAGAAAGAGTATGAGCCTTTATAGATACATGGAAGTCATTCTGTCCACCAACCCCTGCCATAGCCTCTTCTAAATTCCCAAAAGCACAGATAAAAGTAAAGTCCCTGTGTCCTGGGGGGGGGGGGGCGGGGGCTGTTCAGGAAAACCTGGATGATTTATTCTGAGGCAGTGCCCTCTCTGGGCCATCCTTTCCACACACTTTGACTCATTAAGTCTGACCCTCCTGGCAGCCCACTAAACAAATGAAGAGTCTAAGACTTGCTCAAGTTCAAGCATCCCAAATTCCAACCCAGACATTTGACCCCAGGTCCATTGCTTCTCTCACTACTGTTTGCTACCTCCACATAAAATTATGGTATCTGCTTTCTCTGGCATCATTTTCTCTTCCATTGTCCCCCTACTGTCGCCCTACTAGGGGCAAGCACCAAGGAGTGATGAGATGGCCCAAAGGTGGGAAGAGAAAGGACCAGAAGCATTGCAGCTCCTGAATGGCTGAAACATGCTTAACCTTAAAGCCCAACTCTGAGCAAAGTCAAAACAACTGATTATACATCAAAAACTAATGATGTAATGTATGGTGATTAACATAACATAATAATAAAAAAAATAAGAGAGAGAAAAAAAACGATCAGATCAGAAAGATGCTCTGACAACTGAAGTGTTGTCAGGAAAATGGCATAGAGCCAGGGCCCATTGAGGATGTCTCTTGTATAACATAAAAAGGAGAAATACATTGAGGACAGCAGAGCTTCATGCAGTTGCCTGTAGATGAGAGAGTAGGAAATAAGGGGGAGATGATGGACAGAGAGAAGGGAAGCAAGTCGGGCACCCTACTCTGCAGAGGGAACAGCCACACAGGGCTTGCCAAAATAATTCCCTGGAGAGCATCAGAAGATTTGTGCAGAAGCTGGTCTGTGAACTCCCACTCAGATGGTTCCAGCGTATGAGGACAGGAAGCAGCCTTTAAACCCTGCCTGAACTCACAGATGGGAGTGGGAGGGTTGAGTCAGAGAGGCTGGCGAGGAGCTGCGATGCAACAAAATCACAGTCTTCAAATCAGGTTGAAAATCTCCACTCCAGTGTCTGATTACCAAGACTTTGATGGCTCATGTACTAGTTTTTAAAGTCCCAAGAGTTCAGGCTTTCACTTCTAATCCTGGTTGGAATTAGCCATTGAAGGCAGATGTGTGAATCAGGCAGGGAAATCAAAGCAAACTTGTACAAAATGAGAAGTCGGGGAAGTAGGAGGCAAGAATGCAGTTCTGAAGACCTCCTCTCCAGAGCCTTACCCTGTCTCCCTGCTGTGGCTCAGAAGTTCTTACAGTTTCACTTTTTTTCCCCTCTGTTGTGTTATTATTTTATTTATTTGTTTACATATTTATTTTATTGAAGTATAGCTAACATACAGTGTTAAAGTAGTTTCAGGTGTACCATATAATGATTCAACCATTCTATACATTTCTCAGTGCTCCTCAAGATAAGTGTACTATTAATCCTCTTTATCTATTTCACTCATCCCCTCGATCCACCTCTCCTCTGGTAACCACAAGTTCTCTGTATTTAAGAATCTGCTTTTTTCTTTATCTCTCTTTTTGTCTGTTCATTTGTTCTATTTCTTAAATTCCACATATAAGTGAAATCATATAGTATTTGTCTTTCTCTGACTGACTTGTTTCATTCAGAATTATACCCTCTAGGTCCATTCATGTTGCAAGTGGCAAGATCTCATTCTTTTTATTGCCAAACAATATTCCATTGTATATATACCACATCTTCTTTATCCATTCATCTATCAATGGACACTTGAGTTGCTTCCACCTCTTAGCTATTATAAATATGGCTGCAAATAACATAAGTTGTGCAGTTTCATTTTAAAATGTTCTAACCAAATGACTACCCAAAATTGTTTTTAGAAAGTCTTGAACATCCTGATTGTTCTAAATCAATGGGTGCATCAGATAATTTCAGTCAATGCAAGTAAGTATTAAAAGCATAAGATAAAACCAACAGGAAAGAAGTGAGGAGCCCTTTATAGATAGAAGGAGAGCCAATGGATGAAGACCATTGAATAACATTTACTAAATATTTACTCCATTCCAGACAGCAGTGTAAGATGCTTTATAAGCATTATCCTATTTAATCCTCATGAGAACACTCTGAAGAAGGTATTCACAGATGAGAAAGCTGAGGCTCAGAGCAGTTCAGTGGCTGAGCAAGATAACAGTTGTAGCAAAACTAGCATTTGAGCCCAATTTGCTCTGATTCCAAATCTTATAGTATCTCCCCTATATGATAGGGTATACCATACACCATGTTCTGCAACTCCAAACCACATCCACAGCAAGCAAACTACTTCATCTCATTGTCTCCCATGATAAGATTTAAACTGGAGACATCCTAAAACACAGTACCCCCAGGATGCTACCCCATGTCAACTCTTTTTGCTATTTCATTGTTATAAATTAGGATGGGCAAAGTGTTGGGCAGAGAGGTCTCTCTCCCTCTACCACCATAGGAACAAGGAAAAGTAGAAGCTAATTTTTTTTATTTAGGACTCTCTCCCCCTCCTTCCATCCATCCATCCATCCATCCATCCATCCATCCCTCCCTCCCTCCCTCCCTCCTTCCCTTCTCTCCCTCCCTTCCTCATATGGTGAGTAAAGTCACTCAGTTTTTGCCAACTCATTTCCCCCACCCCCATCCCCGGCTCCAACAGTCTCTCTTGCCTTCTGATCTTCAGCAATGTATTCATGTATTCATTTAAAAGTTCTGTCTGTGCTGAAGCCGGTGCTGCTTGTAATTGCTGGCGGCCAAAAGCTGTTCTGTTTTTTCTGGCTGAGTGTACCAGGCAATCATCAGCTGTAATTATTTCGAGTCTTGTTACAGATGGAACTTCGAGGTTTTCAGTCTTAAACAGAATTCATTATTCAAATGTCTCCAGAGCTGACAGCAAGGGGCAGGGGGCGAGCCTCCTGTGAGTCCAGGGAACCACAGAAAGTTCAGAAGGGGGCTGGCCAGTGTGGGGACTAAATGTGTCTTTTAGCCCCAAATCTGGAAGCCTGAGCCCCCAGTGTTCATGCCACCATCTCACCTTTGGGACTCCAGTTTGGTCCTTCTATTTCTTTACCACAACCTTTCCCTGGGACCCAAATGGGACCTCACACATGTCCCTTCTCCAAATCCAGAAGACGACTATGTTAGGTGTATGTTTAGCTCCCTAAAGTGCAATCATTGAGTCTCTCTCTCTTGCAGAACCTTCTTTGAATTAATATTGAGTTTCTTGGGAACAGAGCTCTTCTGAGAAACAGGGCAATTTCAAAACTCTGAGGGAGAGAAGCAGTTCTCATGACATCAACTCCACTGGCACCAGACTCCAGTCCAGTTTTAGAAACTTATATTAGCAATCTCCTGGCTCCTGGGAGCTTCATGAGCAGGTAGGTCAGGTGCTCCTGCAACTGTCCAAGGAGCACCCCAGCTCTAGCCAGAAGAAGCTTCCAGAAGGGAGGAGTGGCAGGAGGAAAGACCAAGGTTCCAACTCTTAGAACCTCTTTGAGGACCACATTTGCAGGGAGAGCAACTATAGGGCCACACTGTAGAGGAGAATTTGGAAACAACAGTTATTGAGAGACTGGGTCATTTGTCATAATGGCTCCATCACCACATCTCTCCCCCATTCCCAAATGACAGGGAACAGCATGCTCGCAATTTCTCCCCATCTCCTAACCCAGAGGGAAGGGCGAAGTGCCCAATGCAGATCCAAAGGATAAGAAACCCAGTGCTCTTGCAGAGGATAACATCTCTGATTCAAGAGATAACTGCATCCCAGATACTTCTTCCACCGCTCTCGGCAATTTCAAACTTATCTTCAGTCTGCTGTTCAGCTCCTGCTGTGTCCTGGTTTCAGTCTCTTGCCATTTTGCCTTGCAATCCCAATTGTGGGATGCAGATTCTTGCTCATATAATTATAGCACTCTCTCCCTCGAACACGTGCACACATGCACACATACACACACACACATTTTCTTCCTTCCCATCCTTCTCTTCCAGCCCCCTTTCTCTTGCTCCATTTCTCTTGGTTTCCCCTTTCTCCCTCCTGACTTTCTCACCCTTTCTGCCTCACTTCCTTTCTCTCTCCCATTTTCTTGCTGATTCTCATTTTTCCACACTCCCCCACACACCTTCTTCCCCCTTCCTCACACACGTATCCACACCCTCTCTGGCCACAACCCCCACTCTCAGGATCCTGAGAGTGGCACTCACTGACTGAGGCCTCCAGAGTGGCAGTCAGGATGGGACTAAGGCAGGAGGAAGAAACAGCAGGGAGCTACAGAAACAGATGGCAAGTCAGCTCTGGCTGCACAGAGTGGAGGCAGCCCCCACTTCCAGCCCCCCGCCCAAAGGTACCTCCCTCTGGGTGATGTCTGCATCAGCCCATCATGCTCCACTCCTTCAGTGGCTCCAATCTGCCACCACAACAAGCCTCCACCTATTCCACCTAGCGAGTATTCATGAGGGGCCTACTATGTGCTTAGGTTTGCCAGATGAGCAAACAGGCAAGAAAAGCAATGAAGAGGTCA
Organism: Neomonachus schauinslandi; assembly: GCF_002201575.2. Taxonomy (NCBI): domain Eukaryota; kingdom Metazoa; phylum Chordata; class Mammalia; order Carnivora; family Phocidae; genus Neomonachus; species Neomonachus schauinslandi. The sequence continues at coordinate 82,193,624 of NC_058413.1, read as the reverse complement.
AAAGCCCCTCCAAGTGGTTGATCTACAGCCTATGTGGTAAATCTACAATTACACAGACTGCTCTCCAGCAGGTTTATGTTTTATGTGCTTCAACCAAGAGGCAAGGCCCACAGAGGTCTGTTATCTCAGTTCTAAGTCAAATCAGAAGACTAGAGCTTGTGATTTTCTGTGTTCTGTGTCCCCTTATTGTGTGAGTAGTAAGTAGGAAATGTTTGACAGTAGAAGGCACCTATGAAAATAGCTCTGTGATCATCAGAAGGAAAGGGAACTAATATCTATTGATAATTTTCTATGTGTCAAGCATGATGATAAGAATAGTACGCATATGATCTATGTAATCTTTATAGCAATGCTATTAAATAAATATCCCCATTTAACCCATGAAGAAATAGAGTCTGAAGTTACTACATGACTTGCTGGTAAGTGGTGGAGCAGAACTTGACCTTGGGTCTTACTGAGGCCAATCTAGACTACTGGATAGCTGCATGCCAACTTGTCTCTGCACCCAACACCTAACATACTCCCTGGCCTTGGGCTGAAAGTCTGCTGCACAACATGGCTTGGTCCCTGCTCATAAGAGGCCCACAGTTGTGTTAGAATGGTAGCAAATACATGCAATAACTGAGCACTTGTGCATGAACATATACAATTAAATCCCAAGGTAAGTAATCTGCACCACCGAGATCGAAGAATTCTGTGGCCTGGACTGGTCAACGAGGCTTCCTGTGTGAGAAAGGACCATCGCTGAGCCCTGAATGTGGGTAGGTGAAAGAAGAAGCAACAAATGCCCTAGCAGGGGAAGCAACATGAGCCAGTGCTGACTGGGAATAGTGCTGTGTGCACTGCAGAGAGAGCCACACATAGTGGAGAAGATGGGCCACACACTGGGAAAAGCAGCAGGCACAATGCCACAGACATCTGGGGCAACCGGGTCCTGGCGCTCTAGGCTGGTGACAGAGACTGCATTTATTGAGAAGCAGCAAGAACTGCTCCTAAGTAGAGTGATGCCATATGGCAATAAACTTCTTTTCAGGAAGATTAAACGGGTAGTGGGTAGAGAGATTAGCAGGAAAGAGAATTGTCAAGAGACAATTGCAATCATCCAGGTATGAAGTAATGAGAGTTGAAACTGACATGGTAAAAGTAGACGTAAAAAGAAGGTGATGGATAAAAAACAAGCTTTAGAAAACAGTAGGATTTGAAGATTTTAAGTGATGAAGGAGCAAGGAGAAAAATGACTTTGGACAGTAAGGCAAACAAGGGGAGTTGCTAATGGAGCAAGGTGTCAGAGAGAATAGGGCTGGTGGGCAGGAGGACAGATGTAAATTCAGACATTGATTTGCCCAGAGTTCATGGAACACTTCACTTGCCACAAAGGACTGTCCTCGGCATCTAGCTGGAGAGTTAAAATATATACATATGAAAACAACCAGAACACAAACTACATATGGAACAGATGAACAAATGGAAGATGCTGGAGTGTCAACTTGATACATAAATACTAGAATTGCATTCATAAAGGGAGCAGAGGCAGGCTCAGTAGCTTTTCATGCATTTAAGAATAAAAGAATAAATTGAACAAATTTTGAGCAATGTTCGGTTCTCCTCTCCTTGTTGCTCTTAATGCCTCCCTCCCTCCCCTTTCCTTCCTCCTTTCCCTCCACCCCCACCTCAACCCTGCTTCTTTTCCTCTCTCTGCCTCTCTCATGAATTTTCATGCTCACACCACCAGGAAATCTGACAGCAGGCCTCAATGACCTTTGATGGGCTCTACTTCTTTCTATTCCTACCACACCCAATGTTCACAGAATTTTTTTTATCTAGTTGGATAGCAATTCTGAGTGGGGGGCTTCAGGCAGATGTTTCTCCTTTCTGAGCCATGGGAGGACTGACGAAGGGAAAAAGGTCAGAGGACAGACACACATAATAGGGACTAGCAGTAAATCAAGCACAGGTGAGAGAGCTTTTCTGGTATCCACCTCAGGAATCCTGACAAGTCAAATCCACACTGAGAGCTAGGCAGGTGGGAGGCCATCGGGAAGAAGCAGCCAGCACCTGGAGAGGTACTCAAATAGCAACATCAGACCAAGTTTAGGCAAGTAGTCATAGGGAAGAATCCAAGACAAAGAACAGGGGAGAATGGAAGATGAGGGAAAGCCAGTATTGGGAAATCAGAGCTGACCATACTGGGAAGCCCAGAGAAGTTGGGTGTTAAGGTTAGGCTAGGGTTAGGTTAGGTTAGGTTAGGTTACTGGAAGTTTGTCCAGTAAGAGCAAGGCCTCATTGCCAGACTGCGGGCCAGACAGTGCTCCAGCTCAGAGAGAAGAATGGCAAAAGAGGTAGAGCCTCCCTCCTAAGAAAGGCCAAAGAGAGTAATAAACAGTTATTTCCAGAGTATATTGAACACCTCTCTTATGACAATTCCAGACTCTACTATGTCAACTAACCCTAAGTACCAACAATCACAGTATCACTATGAAATAATATTATTATCCTCACCTTGAAAAAGAAATCAAGACTCAGAGATACTATCATTTTGCCCAAGTCACGCACAGGAAGGAGCAGAATTGGGACTCCAACCCAGGTCTATCTTATCCCAAAAATAAGAGTTTTAGAGAAAGAGACAAAGTCAGGAGAGAAACTACAGCAACTAGAGGAAGGCCTTGCTCCTAGAGATGGAAGTAACACACAAAGCCCAGACAGAATCCTAAATGACTCCAGGCCAGACCCAGTGCATTTGATTAACAAGTCCTGAGAGCTCATCTACTTAAGAGCAGGGCTAGACTTGGGTTCTAGGGATTCACCTGGGACTACACCTTTGCCCAAGATCTTGGAACTACTTCAAAACCACTACTACAGCCATGGTTTTCCAAGTCCTGCCTATAAATCATGACCTTAAAGGGTTCATCAGCCCAGGTGATTCGTTAGCCTCTTTGGACCTCCAGTGAAATAGGATTAAACAGAGCTATTGAAAGTCTCCTCCAATATGGTCCTATGATTGAAAGGTCCACAATTTGACCTAGAATACAAGAAAATATGAATCGTGGGGGTGGCTCTGAAAGAGCAAATGAGAAAAGAGGAGCTCTCCTTGGGGAAATCTCACCAGCCACGGATGAATGATACTGGAGGTGGCTTTCCCACCACATAGCTCCCAGCTAGCTCAGCTAGCTCACTGAGACCCCCTGGAAGAACATGGGTATTTTACTGTGTCTTTTCTTTCCAGTCTGGAGGTATCACTGAATTCTCTGGGCCCCTTCCATCTCTGGTATTCTGTGATCCATGAAATCTGTAAGATGTTACTGCTAATGTGTTGGCACATAATTCCCACACAAAAGTGCTTAGCTCCCTATAATGTACCTTGGTCAGAGTGACTGAGTGAGAGACAAGTGGGTAAGTGATAGAAACACTAAAGAACTGAAGAGGAACTGTGACTTTCTTCTCTCAACAGGACTCAGAGCACCAGATCTAGATCTCTAGCAGTTCTATAATTCAAGACATAAGCAAACTTGATGTGGCGAGCATTGCATAACATATAGAATTGTCAAATCACTATGTTGTACACCTGAAATGACTATAACAATGCATGTCAACTATACTTCAATAATAAAATTTTTTAAAGTAAAGCAAACCACATTTACACCTTTCTTTTCCTCATGTAGTTCAGAAAAAAACAACTGGGTCTGGCAGAATCTTTGCCACTTAGTAACACTGACTTTGTCTTATATATGTTTATATGTTTATTTTAAAAAGTTTTTTTAAAACCCTGAAGAAATGCAATTAAAATATTATAATTATTTGTGTTAGAATATTTGCTTTTATCAGCCCCTATTAAAAATATATGCAAATTTGGAGAGGTTTTAACATCCTAGTGGGCCTTCTGCCTCCTACCAGGCCCAACATATTCACTTTATGGAAATGTGTTGGTTGGATTCCTTTAAAAATTATTGTTATTTGGTTTTAAAGTTTTTTTCCCACTTCTCTCTCAAACTGGCAAAATAATTAATCAGTTGCAGAGGGTTTTTGTCTTTGTGTGTTTTCCTTCCTTTCTAGCCCAGATTGGCAAATCAATAAGGAAGAGTGTGACAGAATAAGAAATGCAGAGAAGCATCATTCTCATATGAATTGCCAGATATTTTGAGATTCCCTAGGGCTGGCTAAAGGGGCTAGGCCCAGATTTTCATACTATCTTGGATTAATTTTTAATCGTTTTTCCAAAATCATCAAAGCACTTCATAACATTTTATTTACTCTAAAAATATCCTAGGAAGACAGCCAAAGAGCCAGAACTGTAAATGAGGGAAATAAAGTTCAGAGCAGTCAAACATACGTTGCCAGTCCAGGACCTACACAGGGACTTGGACAACTGGAAACCTGTGATCACTGGTAGAAGCTGCTACCCCATCTTAGCAATCAAAAATAAAGTGGTCCTATGTTTCTGCCTGAAGCTTTCCCTTTATATCACTGGAACGTCCTCTTCTCTGATATCTGATAGCCTCCTTTGGTTAAAAACAACCAAATGGCCATGTGTTAACTAAGTTTAAGAGAAAAAAAAAAAGTATTTATTGGAAGGATACTGGCATCTGCTCCCTAAAGTTAGCCTTGAGAAAGCCAGGAAGCCACACAATGACTCGGGGCATTTCTCTGGTGTGGTCCCTAGATGGCTCCACTCTGACCGTCTTTGTCCCTCATCTTCCCCTTGTCTAAAGCAGATTATCTGCTGTAGCTTGACCTGGTTAGGGTTGAGTTTATCCCTGTACTCAGCAAAGCAGGACCCTCTGACTGGTAGCCCCACCAAAAGCCTATGTTATGGAGAAGGGACAGTTCTCCCAAAGGAGGTGTTGGTGAGTGTTGTAACCACAAGGAGGGGTTAAAGGATACTGGTCAGATAACCACTGTACCTCTCATCTCACAGATGAGGATCCCCTCACGGTAAAGTGTCTAGCCTAAGATCACATCACTAGCAACTAGTGAGAAACCCAGCTCTACTCCCTCCCATCCCATTACTCCTTATCAGGTTACACTAGAGGCAACTCTGTGAGTCAGACAGATTCTATAAGCCTCACTCCCAGAGAACATAATCTCTGTGATTTTCTCATGGCAAATGGTGTATCAAAAGAGAGGATAAGGCAGAGAGGTATGACAGAGCATAAGCTTTTCATATATTCAGATTTTCTATGTCTCATTTTCCCAAACATCACCTCATTCCTGTCGGTTGCTAGTTCTGCAAGGTCTTCATTATTTCTAATTGTCCACATTGCTTTGTTTTCCATGCTGGGAATGGATTTGCCAAGTGCGCTCACGGTCCCAGGCAGTGGAGAGTCAGCATTAATTTTCTCTTCTCATTTATTAGTGGGTCAATTTTTCTCTCTTGAATCTCTTTTTCCCTTAATATAATTTCAACTACAAAAAGACTGCCTGAGTCTCCTCGGGCGGTTTTTCTAGCACTGCGGGAGCGAGGCCTTTCTACTACTGTGATCTTGTCTTTTGCTCCTGGCTTTCTTCCGCTAAGGAAGTACTTTGTGTGTCTGCTGGCCTGCACATTTCCAAGGAGGATACACTCCTCTTCTTGGCAACCTCATCCAACATCATCTTTTATGAGGTGAGGCTGAAGGGATCATATCCCCCGAAGTCTTTCTTCATCAAAAAGGAATGGAAATCTTCTGCACTTACAAAGACAAAATAAAGTTCTTCAGAAGGCCTCAGCTTGGCCCCCACAGATGCAATTTCATTTTCCCTGATGTTTCTCAGCTGTTTTCTACAATTTCTATAGTATTGCTTTAAGGAGTCAAGCCCAAGGGTCCCCTGGAGACTGGATTTCATGGCCCAGGCCTTTCTCCTCATCTGCTCAACAACTGTTATTTAGTGCTTGCACAAAGCACCACACAAGTATGGTTACTGAATCTGTAAATGACTCATGGCAGAGAAACAGAAAAAACAGTGCATGATCAAATTAGTGGCTGGCTGACTGAAATTATGAGCAAAACTTAATCACATACAGTGTAATAGATTAGGAAAGGTGAAGTACCTCACATGGGTCAAAAAGAGAGAGAAAGAGAAAGAGAAAAAGAAAAAGAAACCCACTGTGTGGGATAAAAAATATGTGCCTTTGAAGCAGCTCATGGGAGGAAGACTTAGACAATAGCATATGATAAGCTGACTCTGAGTAAGTGGTATTGGTCAGTTGTCTCTTGCTGTGTAACAAACTACCCTCAACTCCAGCAGCATTTTTTTTACAGAAACTGACAATCAGATTATAAAATGTATATGGAAATGTCAAACATCTAGAATCCAAAACAAAATTTTTAAGAAATAACAAAGTTGGGGTGCCTGGGTGGCTCAATCGTTAAGCGTCTGCCTCGGCTCAGGTCATGATCCCAGGGTCCTGGGATCGAGCCCCGCATCGGGCTCCCCGCTCTGCAGGAAGCCTGCTTCTCCCTCTCCCACTCCCCCTGCTTGTGTTCCCTCTCTCGCTGTGTCTGTCAAATAAATAAATAAAATCTTTAAAAAAAAAAAAAAGAAATAACAAAGTTGGAGTACTCACACTTTCATATTTCAAAACTTACTATAAAACTACAGTTATCAAGACACATAGGACAGAAATACAGATCAATGGAACAGAATTAAACAGAAATAAATCTCATGTTTATAACTAACTGATTTTGACAACGGTGCCAAGGAAATTCATTGGGGAAGGGATAGTCTGTCCAACAAATGGTGCTGGGACAACTGAAAGTGAAAGAAATAACCTCTGACCCTCACCTTATACCATACAAAAAAAAATTAACTCAAAACAAATTGCTCCACATCACATGCATATGAATAGACTTTTTCTACATAGTCCAATGGAGGAGAACTAAGAAACACTTAACTTTCTCCCTCAAAGAGAGAAAAGACTGAGACACAAGACAAGGAAGAACTTTCCAATGAAATAAGGAAATGCTGACAAGGAGTCATGCCTAGGATGATTCAAGGATAAGCAGAATACACCTTTGACAATGATATGGCAGAAGGTAATAAAGCTTCATATTCAGAACTAATTAATTATAATACTGAAATCTCTTATACACTTCTCTTATACACATCTCTTATACACTGCTGCTCTTTTTTTCCACTTGACCTAGCAATCATAAACAAAAGGAATGTAGGAATCACTATTTCCTCCCAGAGCTCTATCAATTTTTACATCATAGATTTTGAAGGATTTTTAGTAAGTGCATACACATTTAGTACTGCCATATCCTCTTGGTGAATTGAACACTGTTTTATTATGTAGTGATACTCTCCATCCCTAAAAATGTTTAATCCATTTTATCTAATATTAAGATAGCCATGCTAATTTTATTTTGCCTGATTTGTCTTCTTACATCTTTCACTTTTAATCTTTACGTCTTATCTCAGATACAGGCAACTTCAGTTAAGGTCACAATTTGTTCCTGACAATCAGGTATCTTACGTGAAAACTATAATCAGGAGCTTAATCTGCTTTATTTTATTTTTCTAATAATCCACTGCACATCAATCAAAACCTTGATCTATTTTCTAACACACAAATGAATACAGTAAAATGCCTGTATGTCAGTAATGAACTTGTTAGATCATAACATATTTAAAATATCTATCCTCATCACCAAAAATTAACATGGTTCTTAGCAGAAGTTTCCTCATTTGCAGTATTATCTCCTCCATTCAATAATTTTTCTTACTCCTTTTGCTTCCCTTTCCACAATTTTCTCAACTTTCCTGTGGACTTGTTTTACAACATTAAGCTAAATATGAAAGGCAGTGTAGACATGTTCAGAACAAGTGTACAATGGCAGAGAATTGCTCAACTGAGAACGATTCTGAGATGCTTCTAAGCAAAATCCAAGATGAACATCCTCCTTGCTAACACTTGTCAAGATTTTCAAAATCTCTACACATGATTTCACCAATTGTATTTATAACATAACTTGTTATTTTTCCTGAAATCATTTTGCCAAAAATTGAATTGAATTTTGTGGGTATAAATATAATTTTCCCCATTAAAACATTGGATGAAAAATGTTGCACTAGGAAGTATATGTTCTGTAAAGTTTGGCTAGTAAAAAGAACTTTCTACCAAGAAAATCTGAACCAGAGAAAATTCTACAGTTATGCATATATCTGGATATTTCCTAATCCACCCTATCACTATTTGTCTTATAAATAGCGAGTTTAGGGCACCTGGGTGGCTCAGTCGTTAAGCGTCTGCCTTCAGCTTGGGTCATGATCCCAGGGTCCTGGGATCCAGTCCCACATCGGGCTCCCTGCTTGGCAGGAAGCCTGCTTCTCCCTCTCCCACTCCCCCTGCTTGTGTTCCTGCTCTCGCTATCTCTCTCTCTGTCAAATAAATAAATAAAATCTTTAAAAAAAAAATAGCGAGTTTAATCTATTTATATTTATTGTGATAATGATGTGTTTGAACATGTTCCTACTGTATAATTTACTTTCTAAATTTATCTCCCCTTTTAAAATCTATTTTGCCTTTTAAAGAATACTATTGTTTCCCCTAATTAAACAGGAATTTTAGCTTGCTCTTAGGTTCTTTGATCTCCTTCCCAACTCTCATCATATTTATATTATTCTAGATTTTCAATTCTGGATCATCATTAATAAATTTCTTTTTTTTTTTTTTTACTTGTGCTTCTTTTACATTGGTAAAATATTCTGGATTATTCTCTCCTACTATTTAAGTATTTCATCCAAACTGTTTTCAGTGTGGATCTTTGTGTGACAAAGCCTTATATGTCTGAGAATATTTTTATCATACTCCCATATTTGAATAGCAACTTGGCTGAAAATATTCTAGAATAAAGTATTCTTTCAAAACTTTAAAAATACTATCTGAAACTTCTGGTTTCCTCTCAGGAAGTAGAGATTGGGAAAGAATGACAATCCCAACTCTGCGATAACATTAAAAAAAAAAGTTACACAAAGAGCAAGTTCATCATTTTTCTTGAACCAGTTGGAGCATTAAAATCACAGGGCAACCAACAAGCCCAAAAGGAGAGATGAGATGCAATAACTGGTTTACCTTGACAAGAGCATCCAGACACCAGTAAGGAGAATTCAGCTAGGGGAATTGGCAAATTGGTGGAAGACGAAAGAGACCTAGTGATAGATGATTAAGACTGTAGGCAGCACAGTAACTGTGGGAGTCCACACACTATTATAGGCTTTTTCTTTACAAACTCTACTGGGTACTCAAAGATTGGAAAATTTCTGATTCTCCCTGTGGTGCAGAACTAAAGAAGGGGAAGAGCAAACTGCAGGAAAGGTAAAAACTCCGCTAGTACCTTTATTCTCTATCTCTTTTCTGGGGGGGAAAAAAAAAGCCTTAACACGTGAGAGAAAAGACAACAAACACTGTCACCCTTAGGGCACTAGTGAAGACCCACTGTAGCTGAGAAAAGGTAACAGAGGAGAAATATCCCTCTATCTCTAGATGAGGGAAATCATGCTGGAGAAGGGGATCAGCATAGAAAAGGCCACATACCCAAAGATGGAAGCTTAGTCAGAAAAAAAGAGAATGATCTCCACCCTTATACCCCATGGCTAGTCTATCAAGCATAGAGTAACAAGTAAATTGCAAGATACATATCTTTTCTTAGGTGCAAAGCACAGTAAAGACCTCAAGCCAGAGGATGGATCATATACTGAAAAATATTCTCTGTCAAACAAGCCCTTAACCTAAACTCAAAGTATTGCTTAGCCATATCAGTAACAAATCTCAAATCCAGCCCAACTCCTAATTAGACTGACTCAAACTGCTGTACTAAAGTCTCAGCGGAAGGAAAGATATGTCTCTTTTTCAAGCATAGAAAATATTTACCTCAGTCTCTACTGTCCTACACAAGATGTATATCTTCCTACAAAAACTTACAAAGCATACAACAAGGCAAATAAAAGCAACACACCTCCAAGAGAAAAAGTAATCATCAGAACCAAATTCAAATATGACATATGTGTTGAAACTATATGACAGTGAATTTAAAATAAATATAATTAATATGTTAAAGATGCTAATGGAGAAGGTAAACCAAATGCAAGATTTTATGGGTAATATCAGTAGAAATGAAATTATGACATTGAAATAATAAAATTGAAATGCTAGAAATGAAAGCACAATAACAGAGATGAAAAATGCCTTTAACTGGCTTATCAAAAGATTCAAGAAGCTGAAGAATCAAAGAATTTGAAAATTTCAAAAAATTAAACTGAAGCACAGAGACAAGGTAAAAAAACAAAAGAAAGAGAAAACCTAAAAAGAAATTCCAAGAGTTTGGGAACAAATCAAATAATCTAACAAATAGGCAACTGGATACCAGAAGGAAAAGAGAGAGAGAAAACAGAGCAAAAGAAATATTTGAAGAAATAATTTCAAAAAATTTAGAAGGCTAATGACAGATACCAAACCACAGATCTAAGAATCTCAGAGAATACCAAGCTGAATACATAGCAAAACAAACAAACAAACAACAAACATACCTAGTCATAGAATGTCAAACTGCTGAAAACAAAAGACAAAGAGAAAACCTTGAAAGCAGCCAGAGAAAAAAGACACACTGCATATAAAGGAACAAAGATGATAATTAAATTATACTTTTTTTTCAAATATCAGGAAAGCTAGAAAGCAATTGGAGTAACATTTTCAAAGTGCTGAAGATATAAAACTTCTCAACCAGAGTTCTATACCAAGTGAAAATATCTTTCAGAAATAAATGAGAAATAAAGGCTTCCTTAGGCAAAAACTGAGAAAATTTGCTGCCAGGAGACCTACACTACAGAAAATATTGAAGAAAGTTTTTCAGGCAGAAATTATTATATGAGACAGAAACCTGGATCTACACAAAGAAATAAAGAGCTCTGAAAAAGGAATAAGTGAAGATAAAATAGAATTAAGTTTTTCCTTATTTTTATTTACTCTAAAAGATAATTGATGGTCTAAAGCAAAAATAGCATCAATTGTACTGAGTGCTTATAATATATATAAAAGTAAAATATATAACAATAACACAAAGAATGGGAAGGAGGTATTGAGAATATGACTGTAAGGGTCTTACACTACACACAAAGAGGTATAATTTTATTTAAAGGTAGATTCTGATTAGTTAAATCTGTATATTGTAAAATTTGGCAATTATTGAAGAAAAATTTTAAGAGGTATAAATAAATCAATAGAGAACACTAGTGGAATAAAAATTGCCCAATTAACCCATGAATACAGAAAAAGAGGGAAAAAAAGAAATGAAAGACAGATGGAACAAATAGAAAACTGCTAGCAAGGTGGTAAAATTAAAATCAAACATTGATAATTATATTCATTCACATTATATGTGAATAGCATAATAGTTAAAATACAAAAATTGTCAGATCAGATTAATAAAAAAGCAAGGCCTCACAATATGCTATCTATGAGAAACTTACATTAAATATAAAAATAAAAATATGAGACTTATGCTTCCAGGAAGCTGAGCTTGTAAATGTACTTTACCCTCTTTCTTCCACTAGAGCCCAGAAATTGTATCTAAATCAAACTTTAGAAAACTATGTAAGGTGAAGATAAGACAGGCCAGCTATATACCTTAGGATGTAAAGAATAACACACTGTGGTGAGTTCCCTGTGTTGTCCTTTTGCTTTATATATCCCAGACTTGGAAATGAAGAAGCCAGCAACCAGAAACACCAACAGATGCAGATGAAATAAGCACCCCCAAAAGCCTGCTCTCTCCTAATCAAAGGACAAGGAATGCTAGTCAAGAAAGAGTACTTTTTGATGACAACCACCCTATTGCAAGCAAACATTACAGAAAAGATTGTGACTGTGCCCACACCCATGCCAGCAAAAATCAAGTGGGGAGCTTGGACTTCCACCTTCACCATGCTGTACAAAGGCACTTCAATACTCTTGCTGAGCTGGTGTCAGGGAAGTCTAAGTAAGGGTTCCGGATTTGATCCCCACCAGCCAGTAAAGAAAACTCCCCAACCAACACAGCTCCAATGGAGACCATATGGGATGTCTGAACATCCATTCTAACCCATCAGTATCCCCTCCCCTTTTCACTGGAGTAATGTCAAAAGAGACATAATGGAGAGTCAGAACTTTCACTACTACCCAGCAGTAAGAAAACCACATCCCTGGAGTGTCAGTGAGACCATATGGGGAGCCAGAAACCTCACTCCAGCCCAGCAGTAATGAATCGTTCCTGCCTGGGTGTCAGTGGAGGTTAAGTAGGAAACCTGGACTTCTGCTTCCATTTGGCGGTAATAAGGCAGTAATTCCGCCTTTCCCTTTTGGACATCTTGTATAATTTAATATCACAACCAGGATGCTGACATTGATACAGTGTCAAGAACCAGTAAAATCTCAAACTGAGTTTTAAAAGATGATCAATAGATCCTGACACTGAGATGACAGAGATGTTAGAATTATTTAGCAAAGATTTAAAAGCAGCCATGATGACAAATGCTTCCACAAGCAATTACAAAACTGATTAAATAAATGAAAAAATAGAAAGCTTAAGCAAAAGAACAGAGGATATAAAGAAGAACCAAATGGGAAATTTAGAAGTGAAAAATACAATAACTGGGAGGAAAAAGTTCAATGAGTAGACTAAAAAGAAGACAAAAGACAGAGAAAAGAATCAGTGAATTGGAAGGTAGAACAATGTAAGTTATCCAGTCTAACCAAAATAAATAAATAAAACAATCTGAGGGGGGGAAAATAAAAGTAGACAGAGCCTCAGTGACTGTGGAACTATAATAGGAAATTTAACATTTGTGTTATTGGAATACCAGAGAGAGATGAGAAAAAAAAGCAAGACTGAGAAAAATAAATTTGCTCTGTAAAAGGTCCTACTAATAAGATAAAAGATAAGGTACAGAGTGGGAGAAAATATTTGCAAATGATGTATTTGGCAAAGGACTAGTATATAGAATATATAAAGAACTCTTGAACTTCAATGGTGAAAAAAAATCCAAGTTGAACATGAGCAAAAGAAAAATAATAATAAGAGATATTTCACTGAAGGAAGTGTAGCAAATAAGCACATAAAAAGATGTGCAGCATCATTAACCATCAAAGAAATCCAAATTAAAACCACAATGACTTATTACTACACTATCAGAATGGCTAAAATTTAAAAAAAAAAAAAATGACAACACCAAATGCTAGTGAGGATGCAAAGAAACAAATCACCATATAGTCATTGCTAGTGGCCTAACAATGCAGCTACTCTGGGAAAGTTCAGCAGGTTCTTAAAAAACTAAACATACAAATACCATATGACTCAATATTTGTTCTCCTGGGCATTTCTCTCAGAAAAATAAAGATTTATGTTTACACAATACCTGTGCATGAATATTTTTTTTCATAATAGTCCCAAACTGGGGGCACCTGGGTGGCTCAGTAAATTAAGCAGTGGACTCTTTGTTTCAGCTCAGGTCATGATCTCAGAGTCGTGAGACTGAGTCCCCCATCGGGCTCCATGCCCAGCTTGAGATTCTCCCTCTCTCCCTCTCCCTCTGCCTCTACCATCTCTCTCCCTCTCTAATAATAATAATAATAATAATAAATAATAAAATAATTTGGGGAAAAAAGATCCTCTCTCCCTTTCCCTTTGCCTCTCCTCCTCTCTAAAAAATAAAAATATAAATAGATAAATAAAATAGTCCCAAACTGGAAACACCCCGGATGTCCTTCAACAGTTGAATAAACACTGTGGTACATCTGTATCAGAGAACACTTCACAGCAACAAAAAGAAGCAAACTATTACTACAAAAAACTTGTATGGATCTAAAGGGGACTACACTGAGAGGGGAAAAAGGCAATCTCAGCATACAGCTATACTTACAGCTAAGTCTTATTACACTAGGTAGTAAGGACTCAGCAGATCACAAAGGCTTCTAGATGCGCTTGTCCTCCCACGAACACACTCTTCCCCCAGCAATGAAAATGCAACATGTGCACAAATTGTCTGCCTAGAGAAGCCAAATAGAGACCCAGCAATCAAAGTTTTAATTGGAGTTACTCCTGTAGGCACCCTCTACTTTAGTGTGTACCAAAATTCTAGACTCTCAGAAGGAAAGCAAGTGTGCAGGATAAACCACACTGCTTGTACAAATAGTCTTAGCACAGTTAGCCTCCTTTATTAGTGAGGCAATGGTAGGAATACCTCCAAATCCAAATTCCCAGATCCCAGCCAAGAGCCAACCTTGCCCACAGGTCTTTCTAAGGATAGTAGCCCCAAGCCTACCATGTTAATTCCTTACTGCACACCATGCAACCACTAGTCAAAGGAAAGCTAGAATAGATATTTTAATATCAGAAAAAGTAAACTCACAAACAAGGAATATTATCGGATAAATAGGGACATGACATAATAATGAAGGGTTCAATTCTCAAAGAAGAAATAATAATTCTGTGTATGCAACCCACAAGAGAGCTTCTAAATATATGAAGTAAAAACTTATATAATTGAAACAGAAATAACCAAATCCACAATTATAGTTGGCATCCTCAACACTCGAAGTAATTAGCAAAACGAGTAGGAAGAAAACCACTAAGGATATAAAAATCCTGAACAACACTGTGAACCAAAATTGACCAAATTGACACATGATCCACATTCTTCTTAAATTTACATGGAACATTCACCAAAGTGCATTATATTCTTGGACCTAAAACCATGCTTTCAAAATTAAAAGAATAGAAATTTTACAGAGTATAGACTCAGACCACAAAGGAATTAAACCAGAAATCAGTAACAAAAATATAATTGGAAAATATTCAAATACTTAGAACTAAACAATACACTACTAATAACCTATTACTCAAAGAGAAAATCTCAAGGGAAATTTTAAAATATTTTAAGCTGGATAAAAATGAAAATACTGAATATCATCATTTGCAAGCAGCTAAAGCAGTGCTTAGATGGAAATTTATAGCAGTAAATGCTTATATTAGAAAAGAATAAAGATTTCTAATCAATAATCTAAGATTACATCTGAAAAAGAGCATATGAGACCCAAAGCAAGAAAAGAAAGAAGAAAAAAATACAGTTCAGAGTAGAAATCAATGAAACTGAAAATGGAAAAACAAAAAGAAAAAAATTCAATGGAACCTCAAACTGGATTTTAGAGAAAAGTCAATAGAAATGATAGATTTCTTTGAGAAAGACACAAAGAAATGGAAAAAATGCTCCATGCTCATGGATTGGACGAACAAATATTGTGAAAATGTCTATGCTACCTAGAGCAGTCTACACATTTAATGCAATCCCTATCAAAATACCATCCACTTTTTTCAAAAAATGGAACAAATAATCCTAAAATTTGTATGGAACCAGAAAAGACCCCAAATAGAAGAATGTTGAAAAAGAAAAGCAAACCTGGTGGCATCACAATTCCAAATTACAAAGCTGTAATCATGAAGACAGCGTGGTACTGGCACAAAAACAGACACATAGATCAATAGAACAGAATAGAAAGCCCAGAAATGGACCCTCAACTCTGTTGCCAACTAATCTTTGACAAAGCAGGAAAGAATGTCCAATGGAACAAAGACAGTCTCTTCAACAAATGGTGTTGGGAAAATTGGACAGCCACAGGCAGAAGAATGAAACGGGACCATTCCTTACATCACACACAAAAATAGACTCAAAATGGTTGAAAGACCTCAATGTGAGGCAGGAGTCCATCAAAATCCTTGAGGAGAACACAGGCAGCAACCTCTTCAAATTCAACCACAGCAAATTCTTCCTAGACACATTGCCAAAGGCAAAGGAAGCAAGGGCAAAAATGAACTATTGGGACTTCATCAAGGTAAAAAGCTTTTGCACAGCAAAGGAAACAGTCAACAAAACCAAGAGACAGCCGACAGAATGGGAGAAGATATTTGCAAATGACATATCAGATAAAGGGCTGGTATCCAAAATCCATGAAGAAGTTATCAAACTCAACACCCAAAGAACAAATAATCCAATCAGGAAATGGGCAGAAGACATGAACAGACATTTTTCCAAAGAAGACATCCAAATGGCCAACAGACACATGAAAAAATGTTCAATATCACTCAGCATTGGGGAAATCCAAATCAAAACCTCAATGAGATACCACCTCACACCAGTCAGAATGGCTAAAATCAACAAGTCAGGAGAGGACAGATGTTGGTGGGGATGCGGAGAAGGGGAACCCTTCTACACTGTTAGTGGGAATGCAAGCTGGTGCAGCCACTCTGGAAAATAATATGGAGATTACTCAAAAAGTTGAAAATAGAGCTACCGTACGACCCAGCAATTGCACTATTGGGTATTTACCCCAAAGATACAAATGTAGTGATCTGAAGGGTCACGTGCAACCCAATGTTTATAGCAGCAATGTCCACAATAGCCAAACTATGGAAAGAGCCAAGATGCCCATCAACAGATGAATGGATAAAGAAGATGTGTAATATATATATACAATGGAATGTTATGCAGCCATCAAAAAATGAAATCCTTCCATTTGCATTGATGTGGATGGAGCTAGAAGGTATTATGCTAAGTGAAATAAGTCAATCAAAGAAAGACAAGTATCATATGATCTCACTGATATGAGGAATTTGAGAAACAAGACGGAGGATCATAGGGGAAGGGAGGGAAAAATGAAACAAGACAAGAAAGGGAGATAAACCATAAGAGACTCAATCTCAGGAAACAAACTGAGGGTTGCTGGAGTGGAGGGGGGTGGGAGGAATGGGATGGCTGGGTGATGAACATTGGGGAGGGTATGTACTATGGTGAGTGCTGTGAATTGTGTAAGACTGATTAAGGAGGGCACATTCTGCATGGAGCACTGGGTGTTATGCACAAATAATGAATCATGGAACACTACATCAAAAACTAATAATGTAATGTATGGTGATTAACATAACAATAAAAAATTTTTAAAAATAAAACTATATAAGAAAAAAAAAAGACTGATGAATCACAGACCTGTACCCCTGAAACAAATAATACATTATATGTTAATTCAAAAATTTTTTTTAAAAAGGAAATACATTTCTAATCAGACTGACCAATGAAAAAATAGAAAAGACACAAATTGCCAACATTGCATATGAAAAAAGAGCCATCATTGTTGCTCCTATAGTGATCAAAATGATAATGAAGGGATATTCAGAACAACTTCAGGCCAATAACTTCAACATCTTAGATGAAATGGACCGATTCTTTGAAAGACATAAACTACCACAGCTCATTCAAGAAGAAACAGATAACCTAAATAGGCCTGTATCTATTAAAGAAATTAAATTTGTAGTCAAAGCCCTCCAAGAAAAGAAAACTCCAGGCCCGTATGGTTTCACTGGCAAATTCTACCAAACATTTAATGAAGAAATAATACCAATTTCTGCACAACCTCCACCAGAAAATACAAGCAAACTTTTCCAAATTCATTTGATGAAGCCAGCATTACCCTAACAGTACTAAGACCAGAAAAATACATTACAAAAGTTTAATTCAGTAGACTCCAACTAATTAATTTTTTTTATTTTATGGATTGTGCTTTTGGTGGCGTATCTGAAAACTTTTTGCCTAACCCAAGATAACACAGATCTTATCCTATCTTTCCTTTAGAAGTTTAGTTATTTACACAGAATGTCCAATAAAACATGCATACATAATCTTCAAAGCACAAGAAAAAAATCCAAATTAAAAAATTCAAAAAATCTCAACAGACACTTCATCAGGTGGATGTCAAATAAGCATATGAAAAGATGTCCCAAATCATTAGTCATTAGGGAAATGAAAATCAAAACCATGACAAAATGACACTACATATCTATTGGAATGTTCTAAATGATAAAGCTTGCCCACACTACATGTTGCTGAGAATGTGGAGCCACTGGAACTCTCATACAATAACTACTTTATCATCAAGTAATTCAATACTGGAAATAATGGATTAGTATTTTTTAGCTTTTTATTTTAAAAGAACTTGACACTTGTAGAAAAGTTACAAAAACAGCAAAGAAATTTTCTCATTCCCTTTACCCAGCTTTCCCTAAAGTTAACATTGTACCTAAATGTAGTAAAATTAACAAAATTAATAAATTAACAGTGATACAATATTTTTAAGTAAACTATAGGCATTATTCATGTATCACCAGTTTTTGGACTAATGTCTATTTTGCTGTTGCTGTTCCAGATCCGACCCAAGATCCCACATTGCATTTAGATGTCCTGCCTCCTTAGTTTCCTTGAATCTGACAGTTCCTTGGTCTTTCATCATCTTTCATGACTGTAACACTTTAGAAGTATACCAGTCAGGCATTTTGTAGAATGTCCTCAATTTGGTTTTGTCTGATGTTTTCTAATAATTTGATTGGGGCTGTAGGATTTGGGGAAGAATATCACAGAAGTGATGTGCCCTTCTTAACGCATCATATATCATAAGTAAATAATGTTGATATATTACTTGCTTAAGGTGGTATCTTCGAGCTTTCCCCACTACAAAGTTACTCTCTCTCCTTCATTGTTAATAAGGTTTGGGGTTGTCCCTTATCTCTCCGTTTTGGCACTATATGAGCTCTTTCAATCTGAGGCCATCCTTTTTTTTTTTAATCCATTATTCCTCCCAAGAGCTTTTCTTTCCTACTTTTATTTCTTATACCCTTAGATTCTTCTGCATTGCTGGCTGTGTGGTGCCCCCATGGGCTGGAGTTTCACTCCTCTTTGCTATTCCCATCTCTTATAGCTTTTCGATTTCTTTGTTCTTCCTTAGAAATGTCCTAAGTCTGATGTTCCAAATCACTAATTCATTCCTCAATTATATATTTTTTGCTAAATAACCCATCATTATCTAACTATTATGTATTTCATACCTAAATTTTTACTTTGTCCATTTGATGTTTTCCTGTTCTTGTTTTATGTTTATCTCCTTTAGCATAATTATTGTTAAGCTGTTTTCAAACCCTGGCCCATATGTTCTAATAATTCTGCTTTTGATGGAATCTGTAATGCACTATTCTTAATGCCATTTTCTTCCTGAAATAGCTATACTTCTCAAAAATCTCATTATTTTGGCTAGTGAGCTCCTTTTTCCTAGGGGTGTCGGCTCTCTGTCAAATAATGAGTTGTAGGGAAGCCAGAATCCCAGTCAATATTAACCTAATTAGCTCAGATGAAAGAACCACAGACTGGAAAACTTTAGGTACCAGTGAACTATAGTCAATCACCCCCTGCTCCAAAAATGAACCCCCTAGGTCAAGTTTCACTTTCTGTAAACCCAAAGGAAACAACAGTAAGAAGAGACACTCCTTAAATAATAATTCACCATGAGATAGGAAAGGGCAGTGGGGAAGGTTAGATGAGAAAAAGCAAGAAGCAACTGCCCAAAGTACCTGAGTCCCCACCTATTTTTGTCAGCTCCTAATAAGCACAGAGTTTTTGTGCTGTACTAATTTATTCTTGAGAACACCTGGGTTAGAGCTTGAGTTTCCATAGGTATGGACAGGTTCTATATTTCCCGAAGTAATGAAAGAAGGAAAGCAAAAGCAGCCTCAAAAGCAGTTCTTATCTTCACGTGGCTATGGGAAAGATCAAACATCAAAGCCCTCCCACTCACGAGTTCAAAATTCCTCTGTAACACCCAAAAAAATTTCTTACAGTTTTCTCTTTAGCTTCTTATTTTCACTCTAGAGCAAGTTTGTAAACCTCAGCACCACTGATATTTTGGGCCAAATAATTCTTTGTTATGTGAAGCTGCCTTATGCATTGTGGGATCCCTGTAGCATCCCTGGCTTGTACCCACTACAAAACAGTGGCATCTCCTCCCCAGCTCAGACAACCAAAAATGTTTCTAGATATTGCCAAAGGTCCGTGGGATTGTATGTGTAGTGGGAGACAAGGGGATGAGGGAATCATCCTTGGTTAAGAACCACTGCTTTGAAGTTCTTCAAGGGTTGGTTTTGAAGGCATGAGCCCACACTCATGCTAGATTGATGTCTCAGTAGGAACCACTAAATAGCAATCTCTGCACCTGATAGCTGTCCAGTAATTATTGCTTCTCTTCCTCCTGTCCCCACTCCCCCAAACAAGAAGTTAAAAAAAATCAGGCCTTAAATCAGACCCACAAAGGTGCTAGGGACAACCAAGGGGAGGTAATTGACCATAGCCTTTGAGGACACACAGCCCTGCCAGTGCCTTGAAGGCAGGGGGCTTCTTTGCCTGTGGATGGTGCAGGGTCTACTACTCACTGCCAGTCGGACTTGCCTCCCAAGACCTGGTGCAGTCACAGGAGCCAAGAAGTCCATGCTGGACAGTTCATGGCATCAGTTGATGGGCTGTCTCATCTGGGCAATGCCCGGGGTTCAGCTCCTCTGCATTTAATTGGTATTAAGATTAAAAAGCAAATTACCAAAGCAATCACACAGAATCCACTTGTCTGTATCTCACTACGGCTCCCAAGCAGTTTGATATTTACTGTCAGCTGGCATTTAATTACTCAGCCAGATTTGGAGGCCATAATTGACAGAATGCTGAAGACTAATTCTTTAAAAGGACACTTTCCCCATACAAGAACACTTGGGCTCAGAGGTGACACCATCTCCCTGTTCCAAAGATCAGGAAGACAGACATCAGAACAGATTGATTCCTTCTCCCTCACTCCTCCTTACTGTTCCCTACTTGGTTTAGGTCCTCATGCCTGCTGGCATCGGTGGGGAAAAGCAGATGAGACATTCAGGCATGAAACTTTTCCCCTTTCTAATTGCCAAATCCAACCAGGTCCTGAGTCTACAGAAAACGCCCATAACCAGAAGGAGGGACGTGCCCTCAAGGTAGAACTACAGAGCCCAGCTGACAGAACCACCTCTTTGTCTAGGACAAAGGCAAAAACCTGTCAGAGGAAGTTGAAGGAGCATGATGGTACTGCTGACTATTTGGTTACATATCTATGAACCCTCACTGCATGTTGTAAAATTCCCCACCTCACCCTTGTTGCCCACGTCTCATATCATTCCACGTTGTTTTAATTTCCTAATCCTGCATCAATTACCTCAGGTACCACTTAATAATTTAGACATTTCAAACTAGACTGGGCTCAGCAGCATAAAACACAGAAAAGAGGGCAATGCAGAGTTCTAAGGAAATATGGAAAAAATTGTAACAGATCAGCTATTTCTCTTTCTACTCCTTCAAGGTCACTGTCCAATACAGCTCAGTGCTGTATTAAAAACACAGACATCTTAATACAAAGAAAGAAGCTTGTCCAAGCTTTTTTCTTTTTCTTTTAATTAATAATACCAAAACTCAAAACAGGGGCAAATTTTCAAAAAGGAGAAATAAAATGTTTTTGAACATTGCTAATTTCAACTAGTGATTTATCAAGGTCGACCACCCATCTGAGTAAATGTGCTTTTGTTTTCTGGAATTTTTTTTTCCCTTAAACATGGAGACTCAAGAAAAAGAATTTTTTTTTTTTTTAAAGAAGGGAAAGGCTAAGAAAAAGGCTGACTTTGGAGGGATTATTTGGTTCTGAAACCTGTGCTCTTTATGAACTAGATTTGCATGCAAATCCGCCTGGCTTTCTGTGCAGAGAGGCGAACGGAGATACTGTGGATGTCCCATTTAAAGCAGTAGAGCTGCCCTGCGCAGGGGCCAGGGTGGCGGGGCGGAACGGCTGGGGGGGGGGGGGGGCGGGGTCTGGGCTTCCACTGACAGCGCACCTGGGCAGAATCGCTCATGGCCAGGTGCTCCTATGAGGCACGTCAAGTGCTTTAGGTACCTGGATTCGCTCCAGCAACTCTGTGACTGCACATTTGCCCAGTCAGACCCCCGCCCTGATTTCTCTCACACACCTCTTCCCAAAGTGCTCTTCCCCAGACACTTCCATGGGCATGGCCTCCATTAAGACCTAGGAGTCCTAACATGAGTTTATATGTAACTGGCCAACTGCCTGTTTTAAGAAATTACTAAAAGCAAATATCTTCTATTCTTTCAAAATCTCTTTGCGTTACTACACCACATCTGCCCATACACCGGTGATAGCAAGCACCTCACGCCGTTTTCTTGCATTGTGTTCACCCTTGGGATTCATAGCTTTGGGCAGGGAAGCTGTCACCCTCTCTTTCCACTCACACATTATCAGGAGATAGTTTTAATTCTTAGTCCCAAACTACCAGACTAGCATGCTGACAGTCAGGCTTCAAAAAAGAATGTGTGCTTTAAAAAAAATAAGTAAATAACATTATTAATAAACATCCACCTAAAAATAATATAAAAACCAGAATTCTGGAGGAGGAGCAAGATGGCCGAGG
Source organism: Neomonachus schauinslandi (assembly GCF_002201575.2). NCBI lineage: Eukaryota > Metazoa > Chordata > Mammalia > Carnivora > Phocidae > Neomonachus > Neomonachus schauinslandi. The sequence continues at coordinate 82,171,308 of NC_058413.1, read as the reverse complement.
AGTAGGAGACCTAAATTTCGTCTGGTCCCAGGAATTCAGCTAGATAGGGTTCAAACCATTCTGAATACCTACAAACTCAACAGGAGATTGAAGAAAAGAATAGCTGCAACTCTCTGAACAGAAAAGCACCAGAGATCTGCTGGGTTTGGAGACACCACACAGGGTGGTGTGCCAGAGACAGAAACACTCAGTCACAGGCCAGGTGATCATGGAGTGCAGCCAGCAACTGGGGAGATGGGAGTGATTGACTGCTTTTCTCTGGGGGCACACTGAGTAGTGGGGACCCGAGTTCTCGGCTCCTCCGGGGAGGAGACTGGGAGGCCGCCATTTTCATTCTCATCCTCCAAAGCTATACAGAAAGCTTGCAGGGAACAAAAGCTCCCAAGAGCACACCCAAGCAGATTCCTTAGCCCAGACCGGCAAGGGAAGGGCAATTCTGCCTCCGGCAAAGACATTTGAGAACCACGGCAACAGGCCCCTCCCCTAGAAGATCAGCAAGAACAGCCAGCCAAGACCAAGTTTACCGATCAATGAGAACAGCTGGACTCCAGGACTAGGGGAATACAAGACATAGAATTCATGGCTTTTTTCCCCCTGATTCTATAGTCTTTCAAAGTTATTTTTTTTAATTTTCTTTTTTTCTTTTTCTATTTTTTTTAATTTTTCTTTTTCCCTTTTTCAACAAATATCTTATCAATCCCTTTTTTAAAAAATCTTTTTTATTTTTCATTTTTAGAGTCATAGTCTATCCCATCATTGTACTTAAACTTATGTTTGGCATATATATAAGTTGTTCAGTCTTTAAAATTTTGAGATACAGTTTCTTCTAACAGACCAAAATATACTCTAAATCTCTAGTGTATGGCTTTGTTCTGGTCTCCTGCCTGATCACATTCTCTCCCATTTTTTTAAATTCCTCTTCTTTCTTTTTTCAAACAACTTCTTATCAATTCCTTTTATAAAATCTTTTATAATTTTCATCTTTAGAGTCATATTCCATCCCTTCATTGAATTTACCCTTATTTTTGTACATATATAAGTTTTACTTTCTTAAAATTTTGGGAGGCAGTTTCTTCTAACAGACCAAAATATGGCGAAAATATAGTGTGTGGCACTGATCTATGCACCAGCCTGATCATATTTGATCATATTCCTTTTTTTTATCTTTTTCTTTTTCTTTTTTTTCCCCTTTTTTGTTCTTTCCCTTTCTTTTCCCCCAGTTTCAGGTCTCTTCTGATTTCTTTAGTGTATATTTTTCTGGGGTCATTGTTACCCTGTTAGCATTTTGTTCTCTCATTCATCTATTGTTCTCTGGACAAAATGACAAGATGGAAAAAATCACCTCAAAAAAAAGAACAAGAGGCAGTACCGACTGCCAGGGACCTAATCAATACGGACATTAGTAAGATGTCAGAACTAGAGTTCAGAATGACAATTATAAAGATACTAGATGGGCTTGAAAAATGCATGGAAGATACTAGAGAAACCCTTTCTGGAGAAGTAAAAGAACTAAAATCTAACCAAGTCAAAATCAAAAAGGCCATTAATAAGGTCCAATAAAAAATGGAGGCTCTAACTGGTAGGACAAATGCGGCAGAAGAGAGAATTAGTGATATAGAAGCCCAAATGATGGAGAAAAAAGAAGCTGAGAAAAAGAGAGATAAACAAATACTGGATCACGAGGGCAGAATTCAAGAGATAAGTGATACCATGAGATGAAACAATATTAGAATAATTGGGATCCCAGAAGAAGAAGAAAGAGAGAGAGGGGCAGAAGGTATATTGGAGCAAATTATAGCAGAGAACTTCCCTAATTTGGGTAAGGAAACAGGCATCAAAATCCAGGAAGCACAGGGAACCCCTCTCAAAATCAATACAAATAGGTCAACACCCCAACATCTAATAGTAAAACTTACGAGTCTCAGAGACAAAGAGAAAATCCTGAAAGCAGCTCGGGACAAGAGATATGTAACCTACAAGAGTAGAACTATTAGATTGGCAACAGACCTATCCACAGAGACCTGGCAGGCCAGAAAGGACTGGCATAATAGATTCAGAGCACTAAATGAGAAAAATATGCAGCCAAGAATACTATATCCAGCTGGGCTGTCATTGAAAATAGAAGGAGAGATAAAAAGCTTCCAGGACAAACAAAAACTAAAGGAATCTGCAAACACAAAACCAGCCCTGCAAGAAATATTGAAAGGGATCCTCTAAGCAAAGAGAGAGCCTAAAAGCAACATAGACCAGAAAGGAACACAGACAATATACAGTAACACTCACCTTACAGGCAATACAATGGCACTAAATTCATATCTTTCAATAGTTACCCTGAATGTAAATGGGCTCAATGTCCCAATCAAAAGACACAGGCTATCAGACTGGATTAAAAAACAAGACCCATCAATAGGCTGTCTGCAAAAGACTCATTTTAAACCCAAAGACACCTCCAGATTGAAAGTGAGGGGGGTGGAAAACCATTTACCATGCTAATGGACACCAAAAGAAAGCTGGGGTGGCAATCCTTATATCAGACAAATTAGATTTTAAACCAAAGACTACAATAAGAGATGAGGAAGAACACTATATCCTACTTAAAGGGTCTATCCAACAAGAAGATCAAACAATTGTAAATATCTATGCCCCTAACGTGGGAGCAGCCACTTATATAAGCCAATTAATAACAAAAGCAAAGAAACACATCGACAACAATACAATAATAGTGGGGGACTTTAACACCCCCCTCACTGAAATGGACAGATCGTCTAAGCAAAAGATCAACAAGGAAATAAAGACTTTAAATGACACACTGGACCAAATGGACTTCACAGACATATTCCAAACATTCCATCCCAAAGCAACAGAATACACATTCTTCTCGAGTGCCCATGGAACATTCTCAAAAATAGATCACATCCTAGGTCACAAATCAGGCCTCAACAGTACCAAAAGTTTGGGATCATTCTCTGCCTATTTTCAGACCACAATGCTTTGAAACTAGAACTCAATCACAAGAGGAAAGTCAGAAAGAACTCAAATACTTGGAGACTAAAGAGCATCCTACTAAAGAATGAATGGGTCAACCAGGAAATTAAAGAAGAATTTTATTTTATTTTTTTTTAAAGATTTTATTTATTTATTTGATAGAGAGAGACACAGCGAGAGAGGGAACATAAGCAGAGGGAGTGGGGGAGGGAGAAGCAGGCTTCCCGCTGAGCAGGGAGCCGGATGTGGGACTCGATCCCAGGATCCTGGGATCATGACCTGAGCCGAAGGCAGACGCTTAATGACTGAGCCACCCAGGCGCCCTAAAGAAGAATTTTAAAAATTCATGGAAACCAATGAAAATGAAAACAACTGTTCAAAATCTTTGGGATGCAGCAAAGGCAGTCCTAAGAGGAAAGTATATAGCAATACAAGCCTTTCTCAAGAATCAAGAAAGGTCTTAAATACACAACCTAACCCTACACCTAAAGGAGTTGGAGAAAGAAGAGCAAATAAAGCCTAAACCCAGCAGGAGAAGAGAAATAATAAAGATCAGAGCAGAAATCAATGAAATAGAAATGAAAAGAACAGTAGAACATATCAACGAAACTAGGAGCTGGTTCTTTGAAAGAATTAACAAGATTGATAAACCCCTGGCCAGACTTATCAAAAAGAAAAGAGAAAGGACACAAATCAACAAAATCATGAATGAAAGAGGAGAGATCACAACCAACACCAAAGAAATACAAACAATTATAAGAACATATTATGAGCGGAGCACCTGGGTGGCTCAGTCGTTAAGCATCTGCCTTTGTCTCGGGTCATGATCTCAGGGTCCTGGGATCAAGCCCCACCTTGGGCTCCCTGCTCGGCGGGGAGCCTGCTTCTCCCTCTCCCACTCCCCCGGCTTCCCTCTCTTGCTGTGCCTCTCTGTCAAATAAATAAATAAAATTTAAAAAAAAACATATTATGAGCAACTCTATGCCAGCAAATTAGATTCCCTGGAAGAAATGGATGCATTCCTAGAGATGTATCAACTACCAAAACTGAACCAGGAAGAAATAGAAAACCCGAACAGCAATACAACCACTAAGGAAATTGAAGCAGTCATCAAAAATCTCCCAACAAACAAAAGGCCAAGGCCAGATGGCTTCCCAGGGGAATTCTACCAAATATTTAAAGAAGAATTAATACCTATTCTTCTAAAACTGTTCCAAAAAATAGAAATGGAAGGAAAACTTCCAAACTCATTTTATGAGGTCAGCATTACCTTGATCCCAAAACCAGACAAAGACCCCATCAAAAAGGAGAATTATAGACCAATATCCCTGATGAACATGGATGCAAAAATTCTCACCAAAATACTAGTCAATAGGATCCAACAGTCCATTAAAAGGATTATTCACCACGACCAAGTGGGATTTATCCCTGGGCGGCAAGGTTGGTTCAACATCCACAAATCAATCAATGTGATACAATACTTTAATAAAAGAAAGAAGAACAAGAACCATATGATCCTCTCAATAGATGCAGAAAAAGCATTTGACAAAGTACAGCATCCTTTCTTGATCAAAACTTTTCAGAGTATAGGGATTGAGGGTACATACCTCAATATCATAAAAGCCATCTATGAAAAACCTACAGCGAACATCATTCTCAATGGGGAAAAACTGAGAGCTTTCCCCCTAAGGTCAGGAACGCGGCAGGGATGTCCACTATCACCACTGCTATTCAACATAGTACTAGAAGTCCTAGCCACAGCAATCAGACAACAAAAAGAAATCAAAGGCATCCAAATCAGCAAAGAAGAAGTCAAATTCTCACTCTTTGCAGAGGATATGATACTTTATTTGGAAAACCCAAAAGACTCCAACCCAAAACTGCTAGAACTCATACAGGAATTCAGTCAAGTGGCAGGATATAAAATCAATGCACGGAAGTCAGTGGCATTCCTACACACCAACAACAAGACAGAAGAAAGAGAAATTAAGGAGTCGATCCCACTTACAATTGCACCCAAAACCTTAAGATACCTAGGAATAAATCTAACCAAAGAGGCAAAGGATCTGTACTCAGAAAACTATAAAATACTCATGAAAGAAATTGAGGAAGACACAAAGAAATGGAAAAACGTTCCATGCTCATGGATTGGAAGAACAAATATTGTGAAGATGTCAATGCTACCTAGAGCAATCTACACATTCAATGCAATCCCCATCAAAATACCATCCACTTTTTCAAAGAAATGGAACAAATAATCCTAAAATTTGTATGGAACCAGAAAAGACCCCGAATAGCCAGAGGAATGTTGAAAAAGAAAAGCAAAGCCGGCGGCATCACAATTCCGGACTTCCAGCTCTATTACAAAGCTGTCATCATCCAGACAGCATGGTACTGGCACAAAAACAGGCACATAGTTCAATGGAACAGAATAGAGAGCCCAGAAATGGACCCTCAACTCTATGGTCAACTCATCTTTGACAAAGCAGGAAAGAATGTCCAATGGAAAAAAGACAGTCTCCAACAAATGGTGTTGGGAAAATTGGACAGCCACATGCAGAAGAATGAAACTGGACCATTTCCTTACATCACACACAAAAATAGACTCAAAATGGATGAAAGACCTAAATGTGAGACAGGAGTCCATCAAAATCCTAAAGGAGAACACAGGCAGCAACCTCTTCGACCTCAGCCACAGCAACTTCTTCCTAGAAACATCGCCAAAGGCAAGGGAAGCAAGGGCAAAAATGAACTCTTGGGACTTCATCAAGATAAAAAGCTTTTGCAAAGCAAAGGAAACAGTCAACAAAACCAAAAGACAACTGACAGAATGGGAGAAGATATTTGCAAATGACATATCAGATAAAGGACTAGTATCCAAAATCTATAAAGAACTTATCAAACTCAACACCCAAAGAACAAATGATCCAATCAGGAAATGGGCAGAAGACATGAACAGACATTTCTGCAAAGAAGACATCCAAATGGCCAACAGACACATGAAAAAGTGCTCAACATCGCTCGGCATCAGGGAAATCCAAATCAAAACCTCCATGAGATACCACCTCCCACCAGTCAGAATGGCTAAAATTAACCAGTCAGGAAATAACAGATGTTGGCAGGGATGCAGAGAAAGGGGAACCCTCCTACACTGTTGGTGGGAATGCAAGCTAATGCAGCCACTCTGGAAAACAGTATGGAGGTTCCTCAAAAAGTTGAAAATAGAGCTACCATATGATCCAGCAATTGCACTACTGGGTATTTACCCCAAAGATACAAATGTAGGGATCCGAAGGGGCACATGCACCCCGATGTTTATAGAAGCAATGTCCACAATAGCCAATCTGTGGAAAGAGCCAAGATGTCCATCGACAGATGAATGGATAAAGAAGAAGTGGTATATATATACAATGGAATATTATGCAGCCATCAAAAGGAATGAGATCTTGCCATTTGCAATGACGTGGATGGAACTAGAGGGTATTATGCTGAGCGAAATAAGTCAAACAGAGAAAGATATGTATCATATGACCTCACTGATATGAGGAATTCTTAATCTCAGGAAACAAACTGAGGGTTGCTGGAGTGGGGGGTGGGGTGGGAGGGATAGGGTGACTGGGTGATTGACACTGGGGAGAGTATGTGCTATGGTGAGTGCTGTGAATTGTGCAAGACTGTTGAATCTCAGATCTGTACCTCTGAAACAAATAATGCAATATATGTTAAGAAAAAAAAAGAAGAAGAAGAAGAAGAAGATAGCAAGAGCGGAAGAATGAAGGGGGGGTAATCCGAGTGGGAGACGAACTATGAGAGACGATGGACTCTGAAAAACAAATTGAAGGGGGCGCCTGGGTGGCTCAGATGGTTGAGCATCTGCCTTCGGCTCGGGTCATGATTCCGGGGTCCTGGGATCGAGCCCCACTTCGGGCTCCTTGCTCAGTGGGAAACCTGCATCTCCCTCTCCTTCTTCTGCTCCCCCTGCTTGTGCTCTCTCGCTCTGTCAAATAAATAAATAAAATCTTTAAAAAAAAAGAAAAGAAAAACAAACAAACTGAAGGTTCTAGAGGGGAGGGGGTGGGAGGATGGGTTAGCCTGGTGATGGGTATTAAAGAGGGCACGTTCTGCATGGAGCACTGGGTGTTATGCACAAACAATGGATCATGGAACACTACATCTAAAACTAATGATGTAATGTATGGTGATTAACATAACAATAAAAAAAGAAAAAAAGAAAAACCTAAATCCCAAAATTTTTGATACATTTTTTTTAAAAATGGCTAAGCAACATTTCCAACTTAATAATAGTTCCTTTCCTCACCAATCTATGAGTCTTCCTTCATTTTATATCTTTGAATATTTATATATTTAAATCTAAGCAATTTAATCTATTCCATGTTCTATTTATGATATTGATCTATTCTATTCTATATTATAGATGCTATAAAATTTTATGATGCTCTATTTATGATACTGATTCAGAAATCATGCAGATTTCTGATATATTTTATTATTTGTGTTTTGAAAGATGCAATGATGATATTATTCATTTGATTTGCCACAGAGTAGCACATAGTTTGATGACTCCCAAACTTTGCTGCATATTAAAATCATTTGGGGAGGGGCACCTGGGTGGTGCAGTTAAGCTTCAAACTCTTGGTTTCGTCTCAGGTTGATCTCGGAGTCCTGAGCTGAGCTCCGAGTTGGGCTCCACACTCTCAAGTCCCCTTGAGATTCTCTCTCTCCCTCTCCCTCTACCCTTCCCCCTGCTCATGCATTCTCTCGCTCTCTCTCAAATAAATAAATAAATCTGTAAAAAAATCATCTGGGGAGCTTGTAAAAATAATGATACTGAGATTGTACTCTATGTTATCAATGAAATTATATGTCTGCAGGTGGAAACCAGGCATTCAGATGTTTTTTTAAATGTCCACATGATTCCAATGTGCAGCAAAGTTTAGGAACTACTCTCTTGGGGGGGGGACATTGGTGCACAACAAGGAAACCAGGAACCAAGGGTTTTAATGCCAATTCCTTTACTGCCCCCTCAGTCCTCACTTGCAGAACATGGATACATTAATACTTGACCACTGCTTCCCACACTGGAAATACTTTCCATTAATAAAAGAATGTCTTTTCAGTAGTTTGTAGGACCCAAAAGAAATATACTGAATTACCTTTAGTTATAAGTTTTGCTAGACAGTACAGAGTATATTGATACAGAACTAGTTCCTGTTTTCCCAGGGAATTACATGCTAGAATAGACAATGGAAATATAGATCAATCATAAAGAGACTGCATCACAAAAGCAAGATGCTTAAACTGTAAATTAAAAATAAACCACTAAATAATTACAGTATGCATTTATTTTACCAATCAAAATATTGTGACAAGTTTGGGAAAGTTTTCTTTTGGGTTTATAAAATTTGCAGAGCCTTCAACTTGGTCCAGACTACTGCGGAAAAAAACCCTAGAATTTATATAGCATATTTCTCTTAAGTAGTCATCTTCTGCACCCCCAGCCCCAAATGTGCACATACAGTTTTAGCTTTCTGTGCCTCCCTATCATTGCATCTGTATTGGCCAGAACCCCCACAGCTTCCTCAGCACCCTGACACTGGACTATGTCTACTGGGGCAGAAGTTGGGCACAATGCCCTAACACCCTCTGAGAGCCCCAGGAGCTTCCTTCATCCTCCAGGGCTTCCATGCCCAGAGTTTCCAAGAGGCAGTCTGACCTCTCTCTCTGAATCTTGCCCACATTGGACTCCATGTTGGCTGCAACTCACAGTCAGTTCATTGTAGTTCAAAGAAACATGCGCCTATGCTTCCAATTCTGCCCTTTGCATTGCCCTAGACCCCAACATCCTGCCCAATGTTCAGCTTTAGGCTTGAGCCATCCTTTTTCCAAGGTCTCACTTGTCTCCCCTTTCCCTAGGTTCTGTTTTTTCCTCTGCTCCTTGCATGCCATTAAGCAGAGGTAGAGAGTCAACCCCCCACAGGGGACTGGAAGCTGGCCTGTGACTGACCCCAGCAAGTCCTCCCTGTTTGGAGCTTATGCCACTCAATTACAGCTTTTTCTTTTGCACCTTGCACTGTAAAATGAGACACTGCAGTCAGGATCTCTGGGTCCCCATTTTCTTTCCAGCCAGTCCCTGCCTAAGTCTGGGAGCACCCCAGAGTTTTGTCCACATCTGCCTCCTGTCTGTGTTCACAGTCTGTCCCTGAGCTAGCTTGTTTACACTCAGAGCATTTACAGTCACCCGATGACAAAGCTGTCAGTCTCCAGTATTCTCCAGAGCCTCAGGCCTGTATCTTTGCCAGAGATCCTCCCATGAACGTTCTAAAATCTTTAATTTCAAAGATTCCAAGGCCAAATGCTTTCACTTCCCCTGTTCCTCTGGTGACACACTTGCCTCTCTTAATGACTCAACTTAGACAGCTCCTTCAACCATGGCCAGAAGCAAGGTATTTCAGTAATAATAATAACAACAACAAGTGACAGGCCCATTTGTGGGGCACTTACTGTGGAGCCAGGCACCACGTTGAGCTCTTTATATGAACCATTGCATTTAGTTCCTAGAGCCATCCCACCAGGCAGGCAGCACCACCTTTGCTTTTACAGCGTGGACAGGCTAAGAACCTTGCTCCAGGCAACATGCAGACTAATATACAGTCTCCAAGTCCAGAGTCTGGGTGCCTTATCTCTGCCAGGTGCTGAGTTCCTGTTCCCCTCCCAGCGCCCCATGAGAACAGTATGTGGTTATTGCAGACAACTTCCCAGTATCCATTCCATCCTGGATGACTTAAGCTAGTTATGACATGTCTCTCCCTTTGCGTATTTAGCTCCTAAATACACTGCTGTTTTGGGTTCAGTTGTGTTCCCCCTAAAAAAGATACGTTGAAATCTTAACTCCCAGTACCTCGGAATGTGACCTTTTTTGAGATAGGGTCTTTACAGAAATAATCAAATTACAAAGGTCATTAAGGTGGACCCTAATTCAATATGACTGGTGTCCTTATATAAAGGGGAAATGTGGGCACAGAGACAGCACACAGCGAGAATCCCGTGTGAAGAATGGAGGCTACCATGAGAGAGGGAACTACCAGAAGTTAGGAGAGAAGACTGGAAAGAATCCTTTCCTAGAGCCTTCTGAGGGAGTGTGGCCTTGTCCATATCTTGATTTTTGGACTTTTGAAAGGTCCTCATTTGGGCTCCCTTGTTACAGCAACCCCAGGAAACTAATCCAGCTGTCTTTGGCCACTTAGGGATGATGACAAATGAGAGGAAAACTGCTCAGGAATTCTGAGGAGAAGCCACTCTTCTGATGGTTGTGAAAGACGTTGCTGGTGACCATTGCACAAACATGAGGGGAAGCAACACAAGGAGAGGGCAGATCCGAGAGGATCCTGGTCTCCTGCACCTGAGCCTGCATCCATTTGGATCCTCCTGTCTTTTGACAGGACCCTTGCTGCCCAGTTTGAGGTGTGGTTGCAGCAGCATGCCTATAGAGCTTAGAGGTGAAGTATCCTGCCCAGAGGCCCACAATGAATACGTGGCAGAGGGAAGACTTGAACTCAAGTCTATCCGTGCTCACATTCACTGCTCTGTCAATATGCAATATTGACTTCCATTTCGTAAATGGAAGCTCAAGGTAGTAGGTCTCCGTTATTCCTACCTCCTCACCTTACTTCCCTCATATTTTAGTCCACTCTTCACTTTGTTCCTTAGCCTGGATTCTAATGAAAATATGTTGTACTTCTTAATCCTTAGAACTTTCCTTTAGACATGACACCCTGGCCTTCGGGCCCCACTCCCCTCTGGCCTCTCGAGCACCAGCACACCTGGGCAAGGTCTGGTCCTTTCCTTCCCCCACAACTGGGGCCTTAGCCCAGGTTCAGCCACTTCCTCCTCCCCCACCAGCCTTGCTCTTTATCTGGTCTACCCCAAGAGAGAAGGAAGAGGAACTTCCTCTGCACCCACAGTGCACTATGTAGTTATTCTGAGATGTTTGTTCCCACGCGCTAGATTACAGCCACCCGAGGGCAGGGGCCATGCTGTCTTTGAATCTTTTACTCCTGATTACTCATTCAGCAAATATTTGAGCCCCTACTGTGTGTGAGGCACCGTGTTTGATGGGATAGCAAAGGTCCCTGTCCACACTGAGCTAACTGTGCAGAGAATACAGAGAAAGAGAGAGAGAGAGATGTGCACACCACGCTTATTTAAGGAAAGAGAAATGGCTCCATATGTTTGGCACATGGAGTTGTAAAAGATGAAACTGGAGAGAGTAAACATCAGGCCCTGGATGCCTTAGAAGCCATGTTAATTGCCTGTTATGTAACATGTGTTTAAAAACCCTTTCATGTATTAAGTGTTACTCATTCACACTCAAATACATAGGAATAGAGTTTCCTTTCACCACCAGAAAGGGAATTAGCAGCCCAAAAGATGCTGGGGACAGCAAAACAAGTTAAGGGGCAGGTGCCTGCTTTAAGTCACTGCTCTCCTCCTTCCCCATCCCAATCCTTTTGCTGCGAGTCTGCTGGTACTGCTGAAGAGATAAAAATCTGACTCTGCAAAAGCTGTTCCCTATCAGCATTGCTGGGCCTGGCCCTGACCCTGCTGATGTAGGGCATTGGGCTGTTTAAGAACCGTGTTGGAAGTGACTCCTTTGATGTTTTCAAAGGTTGGAGCACATCTCTCCCCTTTTGGAGTGTCACTCAGCTGTAGGTAGAGAATGTTTCAGCTGCTGGGAAAGCCAATTAGAGCCAATTATAGCCCAACTAACCTCCCCTGACACCGAAACTCCTTGTAGAACTTGCCTGCTTCTTGCAAAAATAGTGTGCATCTAGGCCTAACTCCAGTGTGGAGTGTGCTCAATGACCGAAACCATGGTTGGCTTAGTTCTTGTCCACTCCAGCTGCACATTACAATCACCTAGCAGATTTTAATCACTGACACCTAACCCATGCCCAGAGAGTCCAACTCAGTTGGTCTGCATTGGGGGTCCAGGCATCAGTATTGTTTAAAATATCCCCAGAGCTGAAAAACAGTATATCTGAATTCACCCAAACAGACAGCTTGCTCTCTGAAATCCAACCTCTGCTTCTCCTTTCCCCTGGCAGACACATTTTTCTGGATTAGTTGGCAACTGCTTCTGTTAGTATCAGGTCCTCATTTCATGTTTTTTTTTAATTTTTCACTCCAATTTTCATGAACTCTTTCAGATATATTCCTACTATATTTGCATTTTCATTTGATTTTATACTTTCTTAATCAAATATTTCAGATATTTTGAACTAAGCAAATGTACAAACTAAAAGTTTTTTTTTTTTTTTTTTTTTAAAGATTTTATTTATTTATTTCACAGAGAGAGACACAGCGAGAGAGGGAACACAAGCAGGGGGAGTGGGAGAGGGAGAAGGAGAAGCAGGCTCCCCGCAGAGCAGGGAGCCCGATGCGGGACTCGATCCCAGGACCCTGGGATCATGACCTGAGCTGAAGGCAGTCGCTTAACCAACTGAGCCACCCAGGCGCCCAAAAGTTTTTTTAAAACAAGGTAGTTGAAAACTATTTCTTTTTATCTAGTTAACAGGAAACAGTCCATACCATCTAGACATAAATTGGCATATTTACAATTATAGGCACATGCTTGCTATGAGTGTGGTATGTTCTCATATTTATCTGTAAACATGTATCATTATTTCTTATACATACACAATACATTCACACACACACACAAAATCTTTGGTAGCACAAAGGATTTACAAAGCAGATATTCAATAAGAATTCTTGAAGGAGGAAATTAATGAATACACACATGGATGGATGCACAGAAGTTGAAACTGAAAGATAAAAAACTTTTATTCACATATATAGATATATGGATATGTCACTTATATGTAAATATAACCTTATTTCCAGTTGGCATATGATAAGAGGACATCTGTTATAAATTTCAAATTCTTTATTCAATCAGTATATGTAAATAACTGATATATGCATATAGCAGGATAGGAGTTTTAATTTTTTAAATGTTAGTATACCACATTGATGCTTTTAATAATGATTAAATAAATAAAACTCCATTATTTTATGACTAAGTGCATATTTCCAAGATGAATCATAAAATGTAAAGGGGCCTCATTAGACTCTATGATGAGAAATGAAAGGAAAAAAAAAGTAGCTTTCAGAATAAATTGAGTTCCAGGTCATGAACATTATGCCAAAAAACATCAGAGACAATTGAGTCCAAAAGTTTTCAAAGATTTTGATTTGGTTTGTAGCAGCAGAACTTTCTTTAAACAAAACCTTAAGAAGAAAACCACTCTATATGGCCAGAATATAGCTACTCTCGGGAGTGAGAGGGTAGAGCCTCAGAGCTGGTGGGGCCTGCTTCCCTCCACTCTAGAGAAGCACAGTTTAGAAACCATTAATCCCTTTAAATGACTCTCTTTCCTGGCTACAGGTTAGAATTACTTGGGAGGAATCTTAAAAAAATATCAATTCTAGACCCCAACGCAGAGATTTTAGTTAGGTTGAGGTGGAGCCTGAGCACTGGTATTTTTCAAAAGCTCCCCTGGTGGCTCTAATATGCAACCAGGGTTGGGAACCACAGATCTAGTACAACTCCTCTAACATACGAAAAAAACACTAAAGCCCAGTGAGGTATGGGTATGACATGACAATGACAATACAGCCGGTCACGGGTCATGCCAAGACTGGAACCCCGTGATCCTGAATTCTAATCCAGTGATGGTACTGTGTTCCCAGTAGACCCTCAGAAAATCTTGCTTTCTGAGAGGATTGATGGATGGCCTCCAGAAAAGTCCGTTATTACCACAGCAAGGAGGAGGGGAGTTTAGCACGATCTCCCAGTCACAGATACCCAACTTCGCCCACAAGATATATAGTCATGAGAAGCAGCAATCAATCATGGAAAGTTCTCATTAGGAAAGAAGATTGAAGGAAGAATGGTCAGCAAGCACGGCTTTAACGAGGTTGTCTCTCAGGAAAAAAAAGAGGACACATGATTGGCATAGCAAGTAACTTTAATATTAATAATAGGTGAAATTGATTGTTCTACACGTATTCTCTCATTTAGTCTTTACAACAAACCAGTGAGGTTGATAACCATTTGGATGAGGAAACTTAAACTCTTAGCTCCTAAAGTAATTTGCCCAAGGTTAGAGAGATTTACCCGGCTGAGCTAAGAGTGAAACATGGGTCTGTCAGATTCGAGTGCCCAAGTTTTCAACCAGGAGAGTATAAAATAGAAAGCATAAAATTACTCAAGTGCCTCCATTTTAGGGGCCCTTGACTTGAACCCAAGGTCCTGAGAGGATATTCCCATCTTCCCTTCATAAAGTACAGAGTCTTGGGCCAAGTTACACACAGTGTCACACCCAGAAAGCCCATCTCCTGGCTAGAAAAAAACCTTTCAAGCTTCCTTGAATGAAGTTTTGCTATAAATGAGTCACATTAGCTCGTTTTGTTTTGTGTATTTATTTCTCTACTAGTTGCGCTCATTATCTAGAAATCTATATTTTTAACCCTAATTGTCTCCCTGAGGTAATGATTAAGGCATGACTCTGAGATTTGCATTGCAAACACCATGAGGCCTTCAACAGGAGCAGATGAATTCTGAACTTGGCATCTAACGACATTTATTGCTTCATTTTCATGTCTTCCCTGCTTCATTTTGGGCCAAATTTGTTAATATTTTTTTCCAGTTCTGAAAAGATGGGGAAATGTATTCGGGATCATAATTTCAGGCCTACACTGACTTTACCCAGTAGATCAAAACTGTGCTTTTTATTGCTAAGACCATATCTTTGAATAAAAAACCCATGGATCAGTGCCTTGTGTACATTTTACTAATGAATATTTATAGGACCACCCACAGAGTGTACAATTTCATACAAGCTACTCTATTTAGACAATGGTTATTTGGGAAAACCAGAAAGGGCTTTAGAAAAAGGCATGCTATAAGTGGGATGCATTTTTATCCCTCCCAAAGGGAGAAGCCTTCAAGGGCTATCTGAGCTTTTTTGGTTTTGTTGTCTTAAGTTTTATTTATTTTAGAAATAGTTACAACCTAGCCAGGTAAATATATCGCCATAAATTCCATTTAACTTTTTCCCTCACTGGAATAGCCTCATAAAAGACAACAAAGACCTGAAGAAAATTCAATGAGGGAATAAGATTGTCAATACAGTGTGTGTATTTGAAAATAGAATGGCACAATCAGGTACAAAGAACAGTCTTCATTCAAGTTAATAAAAATCAATCCAGAAGAAAACATGCTGCATTTTGGTGTCTAAGTAATCTTATCTTTTAATAACAATAAAGCTTTTCACTTTATAGGGCTCTTTCTTTAGAGTCTCTAAGAGTCTGCCGACCAAGAGCTGGAATGGGGTTGACAGTGCACCCAGTAGCTAAGGGTCTGTCCAAAATCCTCCAGCTTCCCTCCATCAGTACAGGTGGCCTCTGCTATGCAGCAGGTTCCCCACCATCACCATCCCTCAACTTGCCAATCAATAATGTCAACAAGCAAGTGTTGTTCCAACAACGATTTCAAGTCTAATTTGAAGGAAGTGGAAATTCATAGAAAAGTATTTGTATTAGGTAGCATTTTATTGCAAATAACAAAATACACTTAATAAATGGTGGCTATATCATATGGATATAGTGACTCTACAGACCCAAATAAAAAATAATAAATCTGACTTCTTTTCATTGAACTATTTTCATATCTCAGGAAGCCATTGATTGTAAGACATACCATCAATTTAATAACTTTCCAGGGGGAAAAGGAAAGCAACTACCACATCAAATGTACATATCAATTATAAGAAATACTTGATTTTAGAAATGTTCAGGCATAGGAAAAATGTGTCTTAAAAGATGGAAAACACAGCAAACAAATTTATAGTTTGAAGGGCACTTATATATTCATTTTCTAATTTAATTTTACCACAATTTTATAAAGTACTATGATTTTTATTCCCATTTTATAGATAAAAAAGCTGAGCCTCTAAGACATTAACTTGCTCAAGTTCATACAGTTAATAAACCAGTACCATAACTTTTCAATTCTAAATTCCATATATTTTCTACTACCCCTGTTACCTTCCTATCTTAAACTAGTAGAATTTTTTATCTAAAATATTTTTGCTGACCACTAGTAAGGAATGCAAGAGTAGATTTCTCATAACTGCTCTTGAAATTCTTTCATGCTTAGGAAAGACTATCTTCATACCAACCTATTAATCAAGTTCTATAATCATGTGGGTTGTTGGGTTAAATAGAGAAACAGCTGTCCCAAAAGGATAGAGTCCTCCAAGAGTAGATTGGATCACTGTCCAAAAGCTCTAATGGATCCTCACATGTCTCTGGTGGAGAGACACCTGCTTTTGCAGATTAAAACTGTGAATTGGCTACATTAATTACCCTTGGTCAATTGTGAATCTTCTTTCTAAATCCTTGGGCCGATAAATATACAGTGCCCATAAAGCTTTCATTAACTAGGTGTGCAATCAACTATCCCTACAGCATTTTAGTGATCAGAGTAGAGGTTTGTAAATGGCTTTCTCCATTAACTCAATTGCTAGAAGTTGATTCAATTGTGGGAGTTTGGCTGTACCTGGATATGAGCTCATGGGAGTGCATCCAATCTAGAGTTGCAGGTATATTTTCCTAATAAAGACATGTTCCATGGTGGTAGCATCCAGGGCTTCTGTATGGGATGGATAGCACTGGTGGGCATCTGCCATCCACCGGTGCATGCCAGCCAGTGTGGCGGTTGCAGTGATGTGTAAGCAGTGGAACAGGAGTGAACCTTTTTCAACACGATTAGTGCCACAACCAGGAAGAAAAGAATTTCCAAGAGAGAAAATGTTGCCCTGTCTGCTTATACCCTCAGACCTGCAGTGAGAGCCCTCAAGCCTGCTTCACTGATCAATGTTTCTCACCTTAAACAAAAGGCAACTGTGTTCTGCAATCCATCCCCTCATCTCACTGCAGAGATACTGTTCTGGGGTCTATAAAAATAAGTGGGGAGTTTCTATTTTTGTCCCAATAAATACCAACAAGTAAACAGAACTATTTATATACGGTTATAAGGGACAGATTCCCCCCAAAACTACAAATTTAGTGATGATTATTTAAGAATTTGGATTTGCGGGGTGCCTGGGTGGCCCAGATGTTTAAGCGTCTGCCTTTGGCTCAGGTCATGATCTCAGGGTCTTGGGATCAAGCCCCACATCAGACTCCCTGCTCAGTGGGGAGCCTCCTTCTCCCTCTCCCTCTGCCCCTCCCCCCTCTCATGCCAGTGCGCACACGCTTGTGCTCTCTCTCTCTCTCAAATAATTAATTTTAAAAAGAAAGAATTTGGATTTGCTGCTAGCATTCAGGGGCTGGCTTTGTGCTTTGGACCTAATCCTCTTAATAAGTCACTTCTTACAATTTAAAGAAGGAGCATACTATAACTGAGCAAACAGCCTAACCAAGGCAAAGAAAATGAGAACCAAAAGGATGCCAGAGAGAGAGGAGCCAATCATAAATGTGGAACCTAGTAGAGATTCCCAAGGCGACACCAAACTGATTTCCCCTATGTAATAATCAGATCTTTTCAGAGACCAGAAGGCCTTTTGAATGGCCTCAAGAGAAAACAGCACAGGCAGACAGCTTCTAAAATGCAAGAGAAAACTTATTCTACTTCCTCTTTTAACATACTTTGGAAATAAAATAAGATACTTATAAAACAAACAAATAAAATTGAGTTGGTCATTAAAATATGCCCTGACTATAAAGAAAATCCAGAGTGGTTCCTTCAAGAGAAACCCCCAAAACCATTTAGAGTGGGGATCCATAGTGTTATCCTCAGCCCTATCCAGAGGCCAAGGAAGACACAGATTACCTCAGCAGCCCCCGTCGCCTTAGGAGACTTGGATTTTACTCTTCCCACTTTACTCTTCCCAGAAAGGGAACAGATGTCCCCTAGGCAATTTTTCTCCAAAGGACCTCAGAAAGTAACAGCTGCTACAGGCTTCAGCCATGCCTTCCAGGCGCTTCTGAAGATGAGGGAATTTCCTTCCTGCTTTCACCGCCCTCCTAGATTCTCCACCCACAGAGCTGAGCTTGCCTGGTCTGCTCCACCACAGAGCGCGAGGACAGATCTGATATACATAAATCAACATATTACTCATTTTCTAGCACTGCCTTTGACAGCTGTTACATGAGCACATTGTTAGAAACTGTCAAGCAGTGATACACAGTGCCTTTTACAACATATGTTGACTTTTATCTAATGTAGTTCCATAATTAGCCCCAGGGAAAGCAAATCCGGGCATCCACCTGGCTGTGTGATCTCAGTTAACCTTTGCTTTCTTCTGAGGAAAGTTAGCAGGGTGGGGGTGGAGACCCAGGCACCTGGGCTCCCAGGACTAAGAGAAAATCAGTAAGTGTATGAGCTAGGTGGGTAGGGCACAATTCTGACATCTTCCTGACCTCTGCCCATTCTCCATGGAAAATATGTCTGCAATCAGAGACCAAGTGGTCTGGAGAGCTGCTCAGGTTGTTCAGATCTCCCAGGCCTGGATGAGTCTTGGAATTATTACTGGAGAAATCACCCTGGAACCTGGGCCCCTCAACATTAAAGAACTTGAAAGAAAAAACTAAGCATTGCTTCAAATGTTATCCTTGGTGCTCCTTTTAGAAAGGTGTTTCTCTTTCAGAAAAAAAAAGAAAACTTGCCCACAATGAAAGTACATTTTCATTTAACTTCAGAGTGCAGCAGGTAACTTAGCAAGGTCACTTAGCAAGGTGATATAATAGACAGAATATATGCTTGCAGTAAGAGAGTCTAGACTCAAGTTCAACCTCCTTCATTTACCAACAGAGGAACCATGGGAAACCTTGTAATTTGTCACTGTTTCCTCAGTTTCAAATGAGAATAAGAGCAGCAGGCTCTATGTCACAATGTCAGGAAAGCCAGGAGTTGGTCCCCATGGCTCCTCCAGCACCATGGACAGTGCCTAGATGAAGAAATATTTTTAATGAATTAATTCATACACATGGTATTCTAATAAAAACCAAATGAGATGTAGAAACATTTTGAACACAGAAAATCTGTGTCCAAATATGAGTTATCTGATTTAACTTTCTATGTCTGGTTTTGGGAGCCAAGTCAGAGATACAGCTCTTGTTATCTCAGATACAATGGACCAGAATAGATCTGAGGGAGCCTGAAGGGCATGAATTGAACTAAAGGCACGAGAGCTTTCTCAGTACTTATTTTAAATTTTAATATTTTAAAATACTTATTTTAGGTATTTGAAGACAACTAGCATTCCCTACATAGACAGACTCCAAGTAGAAATTGCAGAAAAGAGGATCTTTGGTCCCATCAGTTGCAGATCCTGTCTAAGCCACCCATGAGCATCAGTTCTGCCTTCCTCCTTCAATGAGCATCACCTCATGCACTGCAGTGTCAGAGCAAATGTGGGAATTCACAAATTATATAAGCAAGGTACCCATTCTCAAGGAATGCATTCTGCTTGTCTCTGGGTTACACCCTGGGCATGTAATAAAGACAGGATGCTGTCCTTGACCTCAGGGAGTTAATGGTCCAATGGAAGAGAGAGTTCAACAAAGTGATGATATAGTAAGAGCTATGCATAAAAGTACAAAGAGAAAGAAAAAAGGGCCAAAGACAGAATCCCCTAAAACAGACATTTAGGGTATGGGTGAAGATGAGGATCCAAAGTGGGGAGAAAACTGGAAATAAAGATATCATAGAAACCAATAGAGAAGAAAATTTCAAGAATGATTCCTTGCTTAAGGGTATTAGATGCAATGTTAAGTAAGATAAGAATTGAGAACAATTCAGTGGATTTACCAACTACCAATAGGTAGATGATTTTATTGAGATGTGAAAAATTAAGGAGAATTATAATGAAGGATCTGACTAAGGGTAAAATGATAGAAATTATAAATGCTAGAGAAAAAGATCTCTTGGGACTATGAGGTTAAGGGGTGATTCATCTAGAAGGTATTAATTGAAGTGGGACTTGAAAGATTTAGTAGAATTTGGAGGAAAAAAAGTGAAACTAGAGTTTACAATTAGGAGCACTGATCTGAGTAAAACACTGGACTGTGGATGTTCCAGTCCTACCCAGAACAGAGGGTTTGTGGGGAATGAGGCTGGGAAGGAGTCTGGAGTCAGACTCCCAAAGAGAGGGAGAAGGAACTTAGATGCCAGATTCCCAGTTGATCCCATAAGGCTTTGGGGCAGAATCTAAAAAATGAACTCAGCAATTGGAAGAAACTAATGTAACAACAGTGTGTGGGACAGATTGGAGAGGAGAGAAGAAACTAGCTAGGGAAACACAGCACTAGGGGGAAGAGATTAGGGCTTAACTTGGCAAACATAAAGGGTTACTCTTTCATCCATAAAAGCAGTATTTTCATTATAAAAGGAATAAGAAACGATTTGCCCCTGTAACAAATCTCCTTGTCCCTTAAGTTAGGTATGCGAGATTCCCTTGGAGTTTAAGGACATAGTCTCCAGAGTCATACAGAGCCAGTTCAAAGCCCAAATCACTGTCTCACTAGCTATAGGACCTCGTTAGGTTGCCTGACTCCTCTCAGCTTCAATTTCTTCCTCTGTAAAATGTGTAGGACCTATTCCAAGGGTTTTAACTATGTTAAAAGAAGCAGTGCATGTAAACTGTTGACAAAGACTAAGCACTCAAGTGTTATATCACAGTATTTTATTATTACAGAATATTGCTCAACCACATCAGAGAAATACCTGCAAGTGAAGAATATATGAAAAAATACCCCAAGAAACACCAGTCATCAATAGACATATGAAAAATTACTTAACCTTGGACATTCAAAAATTAAACTATGTAAACAAAAAGTAAACACACTGACAACACCAAGTATGGCAGGTGATTACATGATGATGATCAAGGGCCCTGGTATACACATCCTATATAATGCCTCCTCTTGAGTATGAGCAAAACTGGTGAATAGTATCTGCCCTGTGATTACATTTGTAACCCATTGACTTTTTAGTTAATCAAAAGGGAGCTTATCCTGGATGGGCCTGACCTAATCAGCGTTGCCTTTAGAAGAAGGTGAAGTGTCAGAGAGGCTTTGAGTGGCCTTGAATATGCAGACTCCTACATGAGTCCTACAGCTGCAAGGAAATGAATTCTACAAACAACTGTGAGAGCTCGGAAAAGAACCCAAGGTTCAGATGACCCCCCAGCCCAGACCAACACCTTGATTATAGCCTGGTGGGACCCTGAGCAGAGAACCCTGTTAATCTGTACCCAGACTCTGACTCATGCAAATTGTAAGGTTGCAAATTTAAGTTGTTTTAAACCACCATGTTTGTAACAAAATTTTTTGCAGCAGCAGCAGTAGGGAACTAATATACTAAGTGCTGGCAAAAATGTAGAGAATTAGGAAATTGTACCTACTGTTTATGGTAGTGTACTTGGATTCCAATTGGAAAGCAGTTTGGCATTATCTGGGAAGTTTGAAGATGCACATTCACCATGTCCATTCAATTTTGAGCTTTCGTACATACCCTAGATAAACTCCTGCCTAGTGCATATATATAAGAATGTTCATTGCAGGGCGCCTGGGTGGCTCAGTTGGTTAAGCGACTGCCTTCAGCTCAGGTCATGATCCCAGGGTCCTGGGATCGAGCCCCGCATCGGGCTCCCTGCTCGACGGGAAGCCTGCTCCTCCCTCTCCCACTCCCCCTGCTTGTGTTCCCTCTCTCGCTGTGTCTCTCTCTGTCAAATAAATAAATAAAATCTTTAAAAAAAAAAAAAAAAAAAAAAAAAAAAGAATGTTCATTGCAATGTGGCTTAAATAGCCAGACGCTAAAAACAATCTAAATTAAATGTCTATCGAGATGAGAATAAATAAATTGTGGTATATTCAGAAAATGGAATACTGATCAGCATTGAAAATGAACAAACTATAGTTATATGATAATATGGATGAATCTCAAAAACATAATACATAAAGAAGCAAAATGCAAAAGGGTACACAAATTCCATTTCCATAAGGCTTGCAAACAGGCAAAACTAGGCTGTTCCTATTTAGAGATACATACAACAGTATTTAAAAATCAGGGGTTTTTTTTAGAGGCAAGGAAGTGATTTTCATGAACTTCAAGATAGTGGGGGGCGGAAGTGGGGGAAGAAGGGATTGTGTATGAGGATGGGAAAACAGGATTTACCAGGTGCTGGCAATGTTTGTTTTTCTTTTTTACATTGGTGTTTGCTTTAAAATTTTTTTTAAACTATATGCCCACCTCTGTATAGAGGATATATCTCACAACAAAAAAGAGGGGGAGTGAAGACCTCTGAATGGTGCTATCTTATCACCATTCATAATAATGGCCTGAGAAAG
This sequence comes from Neomonachus schauinslandi, assembly GCF_002201575.2. Lineage (NCBI taxonomy): Eukaryota > Metazoa > Chordata > Mammalia > Carnivora > Phocidae > Neomonachus > Neomonachus schauinslandi. Next base: position 82,148,883 of record NC_058413.1, on the reverse strand, counting down.
TCCTAGAAATACAGATTTGGAGGCTCTGTCCGGCAACCCAAACAGCCTGCCCTGAGCTTGGGGGTGATGGCTCAGTGTGCCTCCACCTCATCCCCACAGAGCCATCAGCCTTGTGACACCTGTGCCAGGCTCAGCAGCTGCGGCTGGGAGGAAGGAGCCATCAGGAGCCGTCACTAGCAGCAGACTAATAAGATTCATTTCTTTGAGACTCCCAGGACACAACCAGGGAGACTGGAGAATGCTAATGCTGCCTGCTAGGGCTCTGGGGGCTGCTTACTTATTTTTATTTTTTAAGGTCAATTGTTTCAGGTCGGTACACTTATTAGAGAGGGGATCAGTGGAAAAACAGTGTGTGCCTCTGTTCGAAGCCTAAAAGGAAAACCCAGACAAAAGGAAGACATTCACTCACTAATCATGTCTGAATCCTCTCTTCTGGAGCCTACCTGAAGTGGCCCAGGGCAGAATCAAGACCTGTAGTCATTCTGGTACCTAGAGGATGGAGAGCCTGAGTCCTAAGATTGAGACTGAAAATTTGGGGGTTTCCCTGGCTCTTTCTTTCTTCCAGCCCTTCCTAAAGTTTATTTTTCATCATCATCATCATCATCATCATCATCACCATCATCCTCATCCTCATCATTTTATTAGTTTCCTATTGCTGAATAATAAAATACCATACTGAGTGGCTTAAAACAACATAAATTCATTATCACAAAGTTTCTGTAGGTCAAAAGTCTGGGCATGCATGGCATGGCTGGGCTCTCCACTCTGGGTCTGACTTGGTGAAATCCACATGTTGAACAGAGCTGTGGTTCTCTCTGGGGCTGGGTAGAATCTGCTGCTCAATCAGACTTCGGTAGAATTCAACTCCTTGCAGGTGTATGTCTGAGGTCCTCATTTCCTTTCTAGCTGTTATTCAGGGGTCACCCTCAGCTCACAGAAGCTGCCCGCATTCCTTATTCCATGGCTCCCTCCATCTTTAAAGTTAACAACAGAGAATTTCTTGTGTGTCCAATCCCCCATGCTTTAAATCTCTGACTTCTCTGTGTTGTGATGGAGAAAACTCTGCTTTTATAGGGCTCAGGTGGTTAGGGCAGACCTACCTGGATAAGTTCCCTATCTTAAAGCCAACTGATTTGGGACCTTAATTACATCTGCAATTCTTCATAGCCATATCTAGTTTAATGCTTGAATAACTGGGAAAATGTATGGGTAAACCAAGGGCCAGGAATCTTGGCAGATTATCTTAGAATTCTGTCTACCACAATCATCAATTGCTAACACTGTTATTCTGAACAAAGAATTCATAGAGCTGCAAAGAAATCAATACACCCAGAGAGGAGAATGTCAAGGAATGTTCTATGCAACAGGGAGAGTTCTTAATTATTTGAGTTAAAGTACACCCTGGAATTTGGAATAATGGCTTTCATCCATTCACTCATTCAACAAACATGTCAGGTATTCCATGACATTTGCAGCTTAAAAAGAGAGAAATCACAAAAGACCCCAAAATAGCTAAAGCAATCCTGAGAAAGAAGAACAAAACCGAACACATACACTCCCTGATTTCAAACTATACTACAAAGCTATAATAATCAAAACAGTATAGTACTGGGGTGCCTGGGTGACTCAGCTGGTTAAGCATCCAACTCTTAATTTCGGCTCAGGTCATGATCTCAAGGTTGTGAGATCGAGCCCCACATGGGGTTCCACTCTGGGCATGGAGCCTGCTTAAGATTCTCTCTCTCTCTCCCTCTCCCCCTGCCCCTCCCCACTTTCTCTCTCTCAAAAAACAAAACAAAACAAAAAGAACAGGATAGTACTGGAATAAAAATAGACATATAGAACACTGAAACAGAATCCAGAGCCCAGAAAAAAAAACCACATATACTCTGAGAAGATCAAGTTAAGGAACACCACATACTCATTCCTTCAATATTTATTGAAAATGCAGTATGTGGCAGGTACTACAAGTTCAAACTCTTGCCCTCCAGACATTTCCATCCTAGGGGAGAAGACAACAATAAATAATAAAATTAAGAAGATAACTTCAGATCATAAGTATTATGAAGAAAAAATAAAGCAGGATAAAGTAATAGAGATTAGGTGAGAACCATTTTAAGTTGGATGTCAGAGACGGCTTCTCTAAGCAAGTGGTACTGGAGCAAAAACCTCAGCTGCAGGAGCAAGCAAGCCATGCAAAGATGGCAGTGATCTCCCACACAGAGGTTGCAGGAAGAGGTCTGGTGTGGACTCCTGCCTGTCACATTTGAACAAGAGCAAGCAGGTGGTGGGAGTAAGGGGGACAGTGAGGGAAGATGGTGTCAAAGAAGTTGGCAGGCCCAAATTATAAAGGACTTTGAAGGCCATGGAAAGTAGTTTGGATTTTATTCCAAAGGCAATGAGAAGAGACTGGAAGTTTCTGAGCAAAGCAGACAGATGAAATTGTCTGATTTGCATTTTAAAAACATCACTCAGGCTGCAATACTAAATCACAGGGAACAAGAATAGGGCTATTGCTGTAGTCCAAATGAGAAACAAAATTCCCTCAGACTAGGGGGCATGGCTGAGACAGTGGTCAGTTTGGGGAGGTAAAGGCAAAAGGTCTAGTTGATAGATTGTATGAGATTGTGAGGGAAACAGGAAAACAAATTAGAGGGGTGCCTGGGTGGCTCAGTCATTAAGCGTCTGCCTTCAGCTCAGGTCATGATCCCAGGGTCCTGGGATTGAGCCCCATGTCGGGCTCAGTGGTCTCCATGCTCAGCGGGAAGCCTGCTTCTCCCTCTCCCACTCCCCCTGCTTGTGTTCCCTCTCTCACTGTCTCTCTCTCTCTGTCAAAATAAATAAATAAAATCTTTAAAAAAAAGAGAACAGAAAGTAGAGAGAGAAGAGCCCAGAGCAAGGGGACCAGGTAGGAATGCTGCCAATAGGGCAAGAGAGCAGAAATGAGGGGCTGGGCCAAGACTGGCAGCAAGATGTCAGGAGGATACTGAGGAGGAGGATTCCAAGTGGTAGAACAGATAGTACTGAAGGAGGGACTATATGTGAGGCTAGAGAAGAAAGCAAAGGTGACTTGGATTTTTTCATCCTGGATCACAGGGGAACAGTGGTGCCCACTAATAAAAGCAGGGAATTCAAGAAGAACAACATATAGGGGAAAATAATGAGAGTTTTGTATATCTGACCTTGCAGGTGGCAGCTACCTTGTGTATAAAAAGGAAAAGTTATCATGGGATTTACTTGGCAACAGAACTTGCTACCTGCAACACCTTGGTCTAGCACCAGATCTACTTGAAGCTGCATGGGAAATGTAAGTTCAGTCCTGTCAGGGCCTAACCCTTGCCTTTACCTCCCCTAGCATATGCATGGATCTATCTGTGGACCTCTTCTGAAGACCCAGGCCCAGTCCAATTCCTGTTCAACCATGACAGGGCAAAGAGTAAAGAATGACCTCAAACCCAACATCCTTTGGGACTTAGAACTAACATGTTCCCTGAGCCCAGCATACCCAGAACCACTCTGTGCTTCTGCATACCTTCTGCAGTCCATGTTGACTTAATTGTTATAAATCCAGAAGTGCTAAGAGTAAAGTCTAAGAACACACGTAGCTTTCCTACACCCAAGTCACAGTACTCTCCATTTGTCTTACCAGCCCAGACCAGCAGATCTGCCCACATTTCCACATACACTGCTTCATACCCTGGACTCTAGCCTCTACCTCAAAATCTGACACTCACCTAGCTCCTGCCAACTCTCCAACTCCCAATAAGATCCAGGACTGGATCTTATTGTCATTGTATTTATTCACTGGGAAGGCATTATATCCTCTAGACTTGCTAATATCAATGATTGCCCCACTTGACCTCCAATTCCCATTGCTTGCATTGTTGCTATTCTCCTTTCTCCTCAACACCATGTTTTGAGTTAAGATCTGTATACTCTTTGAACTCTAGTCCACTTGCCCCTATTATTTCAGATCTTGCCAAGCCACAAGCATTTTAAGAATTCATATGAACAGGACCAAGGACACTGTGTGGTGGTTCAAAGCATGGAGGCATCTAGCCTTCTTCATTAGTGGGACACACAGCTGGCCATGTGATCCTCTACTCCATGTTGGCTCTATGGCCTTATCTGACCTGCTTCCATTTCTGCCATTCCCTTGATCTCCTCAATGCCTCACATTCAGCCCATCTAAAGTTGAGCAAAGCATTACACCACTAAACCTCTTTCCCATCCTCTTGTCTCTATTTCACGCTAGCCCTTCCAACACATTACGCAAACCCACACATAGACACACACACGGTTTTTGTTATTTTTTAATCCCTTTACCCATAGTAAACACTATTGATAACAAATAGGCCCTTATTAATCTGATTTCTCTCTTTAGAAGAGAAATTTAAATTAATTTTTATCTTTTTATCCTTGATATGTTGCTATTTTACTGTGAGGTATCTAGATGTAGATTCATATTTGTATGCTGTTCAGTGTTGGAACACATTTTCAATGTGTAAGGCTCATGTCCCACCCCCATCACACACTCAAAAAACCTCCCCCACTATTAACATCCCTCACTGCAGCTATACATTTGTTACAATTAATGAAATTACACTGACACATCATTATCACCCAACATCCATAGTTTACATTAGGGTTCACTCTTGCTGTTGTACATTCTGTGGGTTTTGATAAAAGCATAGTGACACATATCCACCACTACAGTATCATACAGAATAGTTTCACTGCCCTAAAAATTCTCTGTACTCTGCCTATTCATCCCTCATTCCCCTTAGCCTCTGGCAATCCTCTTACTGTCTCCATAGGTCCTATATGCCTTTTATAGAATGTCATATAATTAGGATCATACAATATGTAGTCTTCTCAGATTGGCTTCTTTCATTTAGTAATATGCAGTTAAGTTTCCTCCGTGTCTTTTTGTGGCTTGATAGCTTACTTCTCTTCAGTGGTAAATAATATTCAATGTCTTGGACGTACCACAGTTTATCCATTCACCTACTAAAAGACATATTGGTTGCCTCTATTTTTGGCTATTATGAATAAAGTTGCCATAAATATCCATACACAGGTTTTTGTGTAGACATAATTTTCAGTTCTTTTGGCTAAATACCAAGAAATGTTATTACTGAATGGTTTGGCAAAAGCATGTTTAGTTTGGTAAGAAACTTCTGAAACATCTTCCAAAGTGACTCTACCATTTCCCATTCCTACCAGCAGTGAATGAGAGTTCCTGTTGCTTCACATCCTTGTCAGCATTTGGTACTGTCAGTGTTTTGATTTTGGCCATTCTAATAGGTGTGTAGTGGTGTCTGAATTTGTAATTCTCTAATTATATATAATGTGGAACATCTTTCCATATGCTTATTTTCCATCTGTATATTTTCTTTGGTGATGTGTCTATTAAAGTCTTTTGTCTACTTCTTTATCGGGTTTTTCATGTTCTTATTGCTAAGTTTTAAGAGCTCTCTGTATATAGTGGGTAACAAGCCTTTATCAGATGTGTCTTTAAAAAATATTTTATCCCTGTCTGTGTCTTGTCTTCTCATTCATTTGACATTGTCTTTCATGCATAGAAGTTTTAATTATAATAAAATCCATCTTATCAATTATTTCTTTTGGGGATTATGCCTTAGGTAATATATATAAAAAGTCACTACCATACTCAAGGTCATCTAGATTTCCTCCTATGTTATCTTTTAGGAGTTTTATAGTTTTGTGTTTCACATGGAGGTCTCTGATCTATTCTAAACTGACTTTTGTAAAGGTGAAAGGTCTGTGTCTAGATTCATTTTCCACATGCTGGTGTCCAGTTGTTCCAGCACCATTGGTTTCATTGTATTGCCTTTGTTCCCTTGTCAAAGATCATTTGATTATATTTACTTGGGTCTATTTCTTGGCTCCCTATTCTACTGATCTATTATCTATGCTTTCACCAATACCACACTGTCTTAATTAATGTAGCTTTACAGTGAGTCTTAAAGTTGGGTAGCATCAGTCTTCCACCTTTGTTCTTCTCCTTCAAGAATGTGTTGACTGTCTTTTGCTTCTCCATATAAACTATAGAGATATCCACAAAACAACTTGCTATCATTTTTATTGGGATTTCATTAAATCTATAGATCAAGTTGGGAAGAACTGACATTTTGACAATATTGAGCCTTTTACTCATGAACTTGGAATATATCTCCATTTATTTAGTTCTTCTTTGATATCTTTCATCAGAGTTTTATAGTTTTCCCCATATAGGTCCTGTATATATTTTGTTAGATTTATACCTAAGTATTTCATTTCGGGGAGTGCTAGTGTAAATAGTAATGTGTTTTTCATTTCAAATTCCACTTATTCATTGTTGGATTTACTTTTCTGCTTGCTGAAATACATTCTTTAACATATCTTTTTGTGAGGGCATGATTGGAAAACTCTATTGTCTGAAAACTCTTTTGTGTTTTTTCTAGCACTTGAATAATATTTGAATTAGAGCTAAAACTCCTGAGTTGACAGTGATTTTTTTTTCTTTAGCACTTTGAAATATTACCCCCATTGTCTTTTAGCTTCCATTGTGTAGTAGATACAATATGTGGTGTCCCAGCAACACCCCCTCCACCTGAGCTAATGCTTATTCCCCAGCTGCTGTGAGGACTGGTTGCTAAGAGGTTACAGCTACACCCTTCTCAGGAGATTTGCCCTTGGCTGATAAGAGCTGGCTCACCCTGAAATGACAAGGAGGCTATGTTACCCCCACACCTCACTCCCTCCTCCATCCCCTATTCCCTGTTGCCTCATCCAAAGACTGACTGCTATAGGAGCAAACAAGTGTAGCTCTGTTGCCTCAAGGTGGGAAATTCTGGGTGCCATTCATCGATCCCCAAGGATTGGACTAAGACTAGACTTCAGCTCTCGTCTAATGACTAGACTCTAGACTGTTCCCTTGCCCTAACTTACTGCCCTCACTCCCTTACAGGTTTTGTCCCTTCAATAAATAAGTTGCATAAGAATCTCCATCTCAGGTTCTTCTAGGGAACTCTACCTAAAACATATTTTTACTGGTAATAATAATTAGAATAATGTCTAAACATTATTGAGCACTTAATGTAGACTGGACACTGTTGGATAAGTTCTTTATCTGTATTATTTCACGTAATTCTCAAAATGACCCCATGGAATAAGAACACTATTATTTCCACTTGTATTAGTTTTCTGTGGCTGCTGTAACACATCACCACAAACTGGATGACTTATAGCAACAGAAATTTATTCTCTCACAACTCTGGAGGCCAAAGGTCCTAATGAGGGTATTGGCAAAGCCACCGTCCCTCTGGAAGCTCTAGGGGAGAAACTGCTCTTTGCCTCTTACAGCTTCTGGTGGCTGTCAGCATTCCTTGACTTGTGGCCACCTCATTCCAATCCTCCCTCCCTAGTCACACTGCCCCTCCTCTTCTGTGTGTCAGTCTGATAAAAATATGCATGACTGCATTTAGGCCAGCTTGGATAATACAGGGCAAGTGTCTTCTCTCAAGATCTTTAATTTAATCACATCTTTTGCCTAATAAGATAATACTCACTCTTTTGCCATATTAGGTAATGTTCGTAGGTTCTGAGAATCAGGAATCAGACATACATTTTTTAGAGGCTACCATTCAGCCTACTCTACCAGTTTATAGATGAGGAAAGAGAGGGCAAAGGCAAAAGTAAAAGGTATGATAAATAAATCACAAAATAAGATAAAAGAAATACATCAGTAAAAACAGTACAATTAAATGGCCAGAGCATCTCAGAATGGAATAAAAAAACAAAATTTAGCTAAATGTGGTTTACAGAAGACACACGAAAATTATGAGACTCAAAAAGTTTGAAGGGAAAGAGACTGAAAAGGACATTCCAGCAAACACTATTTCAGAGAAACCTGGAGCAGGCAAAATCAACCCTAAGGCAAAAGGCATTAGTAGGAATTAATTGGAAGTATTAATCATGATAGGTTAGGTTAGGCTGCAGTAACAAACAACCCAAAAGACTGAAGCAACTTACTAAAAAAAAAAGGCTCATTTCTCACTCAGGAACACGTCCATCACAGATTGAGGGCAACTCTGCTTTATAATACATTCACCCCCTTGGATTCTGGCCAATGGATTAGTCTCTGTCTAAAACTGCTGGTGTCATAGCCAGAAAGAAAGAAAAATTCATTATGAACAATGTGTTGGCTCTTAAATCTGTTTGCAAGTAATGATTCTCACTTCCACTTGACTTCTCTGCCCAAACCAAGTCACACAACCAAATCTTGTCAAGGGGAAGAGAAGTAAAATCTTACCTTAGTTGGGGGGTTAAATATTTTAACAATAGTACAGTCTATCATAATGGACCACTGCAGAATGATCAAGAAAACAATTTACCAGGAAGTTATAAAAACGCTGTTATTTTATGCAAATAATTATTTAACCTCAAAATATTTTTAAACTGAAAAAATCACATTTAGAAAATGAAAATTTTATAATCATACTTGGAGATTTAAGATATTTCTATCCAAAATGGATAAAGCAAGTACATGGAATTACTAAAGATATTGAAGAATCAAGGAACAAAGTAAGGAAGTTTGATCAAACAGACATGCATATAGAATCTTGCACCAACAGAGAATGGGATACCTGGGTGGCTCAGTTTGTTGAGCATCTGCCTTTGGCTCAGGTCATGATCCCAGGGTCCTGGGATCAAGTCCTGCATCAGGCTCCTTACTCAGCTTGCTGCTCCACCTGCTTATGCTCTTTCCATCTCTCAAATAAAAAAATAAAATCTTTAAAAAAATAAAATTAATTAATTAATTAATTTAAAAAAGAATGCTGCACCAACAGAGACTATCTATGGAGCATGCATAAAAATTGAACTTGAACCAAAAAGTAAAAATTAGCTTGACCCAGCATAGAGAATAGCTCAGAAATTTTAAAAGTATCGACATCATATAGAACAAATTTTCTAACCAAGATAGTTTAAGAAATACATATGTTAGAAATTCCAATCCATTCTTAAATAACCCCTTGGATATAATAAATCATTAGCTAATATTTACAATTGAGCAAATATATATATACATATACTTTATATAATACATATATATAATGTATTAAAACTTATAGGATGCAGCTAAAGTTGTATTTAGAGGTAAATGTATAGCCTTAAAATGCATTTACTAGGAAATAAAGATTTCCTAGTAAATACCTAAATAACAAGAAAAATACCTAAATAACAAGAATGTAGAAAATAACAACAAGGTAATATGCAGAATTTTTTTTAAAGATTTTATTTATTTATTTGAGAGAGAGAGAATGAGAGAGAGACAGCACATGAGAGGGGGGAGGGTCAGAGGGAGAAGCAGACTCCCTGCTGAGCAGGGAGCCCGATGTGGGACTCGATCCTGGGACTCCAGGATCATGACCTGAGCCAAAGGCAGTCACTTAACCAACTGAGCCACCCAGGCGCCCTAATATGCAGAATTTTAAAAATAATGATAATAAACACTAAGAACAAAATAAATAGAAACCAAAGATTAGAACCAGTAAGAAAGTTTGAAAAGTTTGTTACAGAGGTAATCAATTTCTAAAAATCAGTTGTGCTCCTACATACAAAAATATCTTAAAATAGTATTTAAAAATTTTTAAATAGACCAAATAATAGAAAAATAATAATGTCAAGGAATAATAATAACAAAAGCCATATATTATATGTCTGAAGAAAATAATAAAATTTTATTGATAGATGCTAAAGAAAACATAAATGAAAAGTCATGTTTATAAGTGGGAAGATAATATTATAAAACTGTCTATTCTCCTCAAATTAATCTAAGTATTTTGTATCATTTCAATAAATTCAGACAAGAATCTTCAAGAACCCTGACAAGCCACTTCTAAAATATGTACATAAAACAAATGATGAAAAATTAACCAAAAATTTTTAAGAACATAAGGGCATAACCATTATATCAAATACCAAGACATTATAAAGCTATCATTAAAATAGTGTGGCATTGTTGCAGAAATAGAGAAAACAAAATAGAGGGTCCAGAGATAGAACCTTTAATATAATGAACTTTGGTACCTGACATGACATAGTTCTCTGAGGGAAGAATGAGATGATAAATGGTGCTCACACAATTCAGCACTCATGTGGGGCAAAAAAAAATTATATTCTTCACTCCATACCAAAAATATGTTCCACATAGATCTAAAAACTAAATGCAGAACAAATCCTTAAAAACCTTTGGAAGAGGGCACCTGGGTGGTTCAGTTGGTTAAGCATCTGCCTTCGGCTAACGTCATTATCCCAGGGTCCTGGAATGAGTCCCATATCAGGCTCCCTGTTCCACAGGGAGTCTGCTTCTCCCTCTGCCCCTCCCCCCACTCATTCTCTCAATCTCTCTCTCTCTCTCTCTCTCGCTTTCTCTCTCAAATAAATAAATAAAATCTTTAAAAAAAAAAACTTTGGAAGAAAATGAAAGAATATCTTTATGACCTCGGGGTAAGGAAGGGTATCTTAAAGCACTAAAAGTACCACTCATAAAGAAGGCTTATAAATTTCCCATTAAAACTGAAAACCTGTAACACGAAAAGTTACCATATGCAAGTTGAAAAGACAAACCACAAATAAGAAAAAGACATATGTGAGACATATAACTGACAAAAGATTTATATCCAAAACAAATAAATACAACTAAATAAACAAAAGGCAAACAACCTTATGGAAAAATCAGCAACTGGAATAAATAAGCAATTCATTTTTGAAATGGGGGGCTGAAATGGCCGAAATATGAAAATATGGACAACCTTATATTTACAAACTGACACTCATAGAAATGTAAGCTATATTTCATATCCATGTATTTGGCAAAGATTAAAAAGTCTAATATCAAATGATAGTCAGAATGTGGAGCAATTGGAACTTGCAGCAAGAAAAATTAGTACAACCACTTTAGAAAATAATTTGGCTAAATCCAGTTATGTTGAAGATGTGCATAGTCTTAAGGTCTCACAACTGCAATTCTAACTGTGTTCCCTGGAGAAACCCTATGTGTCTGCATTGGAAGCCATGCATGAGACCATTCATTGTAACATTTTTCATAATTGGAAAAATATAAGAAAACAATTGAGAGACCATCAGTAGAAGAAAGGATACATTATATAATATATATATTATAATCATGCAACAAAGTTCTCTACAGCAGCGCAAATGAAAAAAAATTAAACCTACAGTTAGTAACACAGACAAATCTAAAATATGTAACATTGACTGAAAAGGATATTAGTTCTTTTACAGAATAAAACCAATTATATAAAATTTAATACCAAGGAAAAACAATCATTTATGATGTTAACACACGTACTAAATATGGTAAAATTATATCGTAAAAACAACAAATGAGTGGCACCTGGCTGGCTCAGTTGGTGGAGCATGCAACTCTTAATCTCGGGGTCATGGATTTTGAGCCCATGTTGGGTGTAGAGATTATTTTTAAAAATAAATAAATAACATATAATGTATTATTTTTTTCAGAGGTACAGGTCTGTGATGAACCATGAGAGACTATGGACTCTGAGAAACAAACTGAGGGTTCTAGAGGGGAAGGGGTGGGGGGAATGGGTTAGCCTGGTGATGGGTATTAAAGAGGGCATGTATTGAATGGGGCACTGGGTGTTATACGCAAACAATGAATCATGGAACACTACATCAAAAACTAATGATGTAATGCATGGTGATTAACATAACATAATAAAATTTTTAAAAAGCAAAAAAAAACAAAAAACAAAAAAAACCTAAATAAACAAATAAATACAACAAATCTAGAGCATCGGTACCTCTGAGGAAGGGAAAAAAATGGAACTGGGGAGAAGTATAACAGATCTCAACTAAATACAGCAAGAGAGAAAAATGTTAAGATTTGGTAAGTCTAGTTGGTAAATACATGAATGTTCTCTATCATTCTCTTTATTTGACTGTATATCTGAAACATTTCATCATATTTTAAAATTTTCTTTGAAAAATAAAAAGGTAGAAATGAATAATGGGGACTTCCTCCCCAGCTTGCTCCTACATGGAAAAAGGTAAAATTCCCATCCTCAGCCAGCTGCACAGTTGACATGTGAGGAGAAAGGAAATAAGGTCATGCCAACCCCATTAAAACAGAGCACATGTGCAGAGCAAAGGAAACAGGCAACAAAACAAAGAGGCAACCCACAGAATGAGAGAAGATATTTGTAAATGACACTACAGATAAAGGGCTGGTATCCAAGATCTATAAAGAACTTCTCAAACTCAACACCCAAAAAACAAATAATCAAGTCAAAAAAAATGGGCAGAAAACATGAACAGACACTTCTCTGAAGAAGACATACAAATGGCTAGCAGACACATGAAAAAACGTTCATCATCATTACCCATCAGAGAAATTCAAATCAAAACCACATTGAGATACCACCTTACACCAGTTAGAATGGCAAAAATGGACAGGGAAAGAAACAACAAATGTTGGAGAGGTTGTAGAGAAAGGGGAACCCTCTTACACTGTTGGTGGGAATGCAAGTTGGTACAGCCACTTTGGAAAACAGTGTGGAGGTTCCTCAAAAATTTAAAAATAGAGCTACCCTATGACCCAGCAATTGCACTCCTGGGTATTTACCCCAAAGACACAGATGTAGTGAAAAGAAGGGCCATATGCACCCCAATGTTCATAGCAGCAATGTCCGCAATAGCCAAACTGTGGAAAGAGCCGAGATGCCCTTCAACAGATGAATGGATAAAGAAGATGTGGTCCATATATACGATGGAATATTACTCAGCCATTAGAAAGGATGAATACCGAACTTTTACATCAACATGGATGGGACTGGAGGAGATTATGCTAAGTGAAATAAGTCAAGCAGAGAAAGTCAATTATCATATGGTTTCACTTATTTGTGGAACATAAGGAATAGCATGGAGGACATTAGGAGAAGGAAGGGAAAAATGAAGAGGGGGAATTGGAGAGAGAGAGGAACCATGAGAAACTATGGACTCTGAGAAACAAACAGGGTTTTAGAGGGGAGGGGGGTTGGGGGATAGTTTAGCCCGGTGATGGGTACTAAGGAGGGTATGTACTGCATGGAGCACTGGGTGTTATATGAAAACAATGGATCGTGGATCACCACATCAAAAACTAAAGATGTATTATATAGTGACTAACATAACATAATAAAATTTTAAAAATAAAAAAAATAAAACAGAGTACAGATGGACCTCATAGAAACTGGAATCCACTCTCTTCCCTCCCTCCCTCCAACTGGTCTTTTCTGTATCTATTTCCTGCTTCTGTCTCTTCCCCATGGGTCATCTACTCCTTATATCTTCCCGGTCCCTCCAAGCACCCCGGTCCCAAGACTTCATGACTTTTCAGCTCAGATACCTACACTGACCCCTTCTCTGTGTCTCTGAGCTCAAATTCCTGAGAGAATCTGACTGACCACTGCTGAGGTCAGCTGGCCTTGGACCAAGAGTCTACTTCTAATTTAACAAGCTTCAGCTGACAGAAGAGGAGACTATGATCAACACGAATCCCTTTTAGGGGTGGTGGGCAAGACAGGATCTCAAAAAAGATTTGACTAAAGTACACAAACTTCCCCAGCCGGTCCATCAACCCAGTTTAAGTCAGGAGGAAAGTACATGGAATTAGAACAGGAGCCTGCTCAGAAATCAAGAATGTACATGAGGCTGAAGCACTCTTATGTGGGTCTTTCCCACATTACTTGTTGAATGGCCATCTGAAAAGTTGAAAAAAGAGAATTCCTCACATCAGATTTTTTGCATGGACAACAGACTCAATGAACAGATGAGAGGTAGGCAGAAAAATAGCATGGCATAGAGAATGGGGAGAGAGAAAGTTCTCCATTTGTGAGCAGACCCCTTCCGTGCAGTGAATAAGAAGTCAAACATAACACTAAAGCAGACCTTTGGGATAGCCAGGCCCCAGACTGAACTCAGTAACCCCACCCATTGGGGTCCTTTCCTAGAACTCTGATCTCAATAAATGGCACCACTATTTATCTAATTGCTTTAACCAGAAGCCCGAGCAACCCTTCCTCATTCCCTCTCATCTAACCCATCTCGGCATCCTGTTGTTTCTATCCCTGGTGTTTCTCAGTGTTTGCCCACTCTTCCCATTTATTGTTGCCACCTTCCACCTCTTTCATCTCACCTGGTCTTCTGCAAGGGTTGCCCACAATGCCGGTGAATGCATCTCCAAACACCAACAATGTGATTTGTTTTCATTCAATCATCATCTCTAACATTTCCACCATGTGTCAGCCCCTGTGTAAGCACTGTGTATGCACTGGTTAGAAAAGTCATGGTGATCCTTGCATTTTTAGTGATGACAGCCATTAAAACATAAACATGAAAATCATTATAAGTTGGGTAAGGGCTCTGAAGGGAAAGAGCTGTGTTCTTTGAGATTTTTTAACTAAGGAAACCTAATGTAAATTGAGGTAATTGGCCAGCCCTTCTTGGAGGAAGAATGACTTTTGACCAAAAACTGAGAGTCATTTAAAACCTTTAATTAATCCCCCCTCTTTTTAGGATAAAGGTAATCCATGGCAAAGCCAGACACAGTTCAGCTTCTGCTTTCCTTCCTGCCTGACTTCACCTCCTCTTTCTCTCTAGCTCTCCCCTCCCAGCCACGAGGACACCTCTCCAATCCCTAAAAATGTCGTTTTCTCCCACATGTCAGCACCTGCATCAAGGAAAGAGCTTCTTCTTGTCCTCTTTCCCTCAGCCCCCATCATCTAGCCAATCATCTGTTAAGTATCAATTAAACATCCCTTGCTCTGAGAAGCCACATCCTAAAACCCCTGACAGGAGGGTCTGCCTAAGTCTGTGTGTTATATAAATTGTTCCTTCCTTACACCAAATGCCCTTGCAACTGTCTCGTCAACATCTATTAGAACTCTACACTCCATATGTGCAGGGGCATTTCTGTCTTCTTTCTCACTATATCCCCAGGATGTCAATTATTAAACATGCTTAATATATAACTGCTGAATAAACAGATGAATGAATCAATGATATGACTATCTTGGCTATGTTGAAACTCAGAACCTTAGCATTGAAAAGGACCCCAGAAGTCACCTATTCTTCCTCACGCCAAATGCCCACATCACATACTTCACAACCTCTTCCAAACTTTGCACCTGACTCCCCAGGCAGCAGGGAGCTCCTCATGGACAAGGACCGCAGTTTATTCATCTTGGTATCTCCTTCCTCTATAGAACCACTAACTAGAGAGTTCCAAGATCATTATCTTCATCCACAACCTAGAAACTACATGGCGCAGAGCCAGCGAGTGACTTGCCTAAAGAGACTCCAACAGATCCAACTGCAAATGTACTCATCCTGGCTCCTTCTGCTTAATTTCCTCATCTGCATAGTTTCATTGAGGGTCATTCTCAACTCATCGCCAACCTGCCCTGCATGTCCTTCCATAGCATCCAGATTCACACTTTACAACATCCCATTTTCTTCCAAGAATCCCCTCTCTGGGTGTCACACTGTGCCTCTGTCACTGGCCAAATGCCTAGCAAAGCCCTAGGCTTCTCCTCGGCACTGTGATCTCTATTATGGGGAATTAGCAAGGAGCCAAAGACCATCACACACACACACACACACACACACACACACACACTGTGAGCTCCAGAAATGGAGTTTATTTCATTTCCCCATCTTTAGGGCAGCCTCCAGCTTTAAGTCCTCCACCATTGGCAGCAGCCTTTGCCTTTGGGAGAGAGACAAGCAACTTTAGAGTGATATGGAAATCACCCCCCAAACATTTGCAAGCCTTTCAGGACTTGGAGTTGGTCCCAAAACAAATTCAATCAGCTCTTTTTCCCCCCCACACTTGCTGCCTCCAGCTGAGCCCCATCTCATACAGTGGAGCCCAGTGAATGAGGTGCACCTGATAAGTCCCAAGAGGTCCCAGCCCCACAGAAAAGCGCACGAGAAAGGAGGAGTGGGGGAGGGAAGGGAACAGAGCCAGGCCTGGGCCAGCTGCCATACCCAGCCTGCTTTTGACAGAGGCCTCTGCCTGCACTGAGAAGGACCCTCAGCTAAACCACAAACTTACACAGCAAGGAAGTGATCCTGCTGGACTGTTGGGCCCAGTTCCTGAGCTTTGGAGACTGAAAATGTTCAGTCTCTCAGTGTTTGACTCAGAAAGTTCTAAATCCCCCTGGCTTGTCAGATTAACAAATGATATTTGCAAGTGGGTGTTTGTGATACTGGTATTTCTCTCCATCTCTGATCCGTAGAAACCTAATTGTATAGGATTCGCTGGATTCAATCCTCTGATGAGACAATGAAATATCAAAGTATCCATAAAGAGAGAAAGCCTTGAGCACACAGTCTTATGTATGTGCTCTGAAAATGTTAGTGCGTAGGTATAATAGTGTCACCCCACCAATAGGAGAATTGGGGGAATTTATTAGTAAAGGGGGAATCAGAAAGACAAGACACTGACCAAATGAATGGAGGGATAAGTGTTGAACAGTAATTCCATAGGACAAAAGTCAAGGTGATTGCCTTAATCTTTCTTGATATTTCCTCCCACCATCATACGTTACAAATTCTGACAATCACTGCTACGTACCAACCCAGGATTTCCCTAGCAAAGCCCCCACCAAATCCTATTATATCAAAATAAGTATCAAAATATTCAGAGGATTTGGATACACTTACGTGATGTCTCTCTCCTCACCATATCACCAGCTAACGGTCAAAGAAAAGTAAATCCAAGAGGACTAGGAAACTAAAGCATTAAGACACCTCCCACCATGCCGGGGAGGAAATTGTCTTTCCTACCCTTGAAGCAACAAGATGCTGTGTTGTGTTGCTGTGGCTTTGGGTTCCATTATCCCTGTGTTTAGAGAAATACAAGATGAACCTGGGAACCAGGCGGTTTTGAGTTTTACTGCAGGCCCCACAATGCTGTAACCTTGGATAAAACACTTAACTTCTTAGAGCCTTGATTCCCTGGAGTAGAAAGAAGGGTATGGATGGGATTAATATCAATTTCTTTGGCTTATTTTGAGGCCAATAACTGTTACCAATGGTGTTTGTGATTTGTGAGAGCTGCCATGCTCATCACAAAGTCACTGTGATCACAAAATACTGCCCTAGTCAGCAAGGCAGTGCATCACTAGGACCTGCAAAATTACAAGAATGTGAAAGCCATGTTTGTTGATTATTAATGGTAAATGATACAAAATCCTCATGAATTATACAAGATGCCTCGTGTGTAAACAGAGATATCATTTAAAGCAACAAAGTCATTTCTGAATTGTGAACTATGGATTCCTGCATAGCTGCAACTTGAAATTTCCTAAACAAATCCATTGTCTCCCAAAAGGAAGACTGAAAACACATCCCTACGTCCTCCTGAGGACAATCATAACTGAGAATGCATATGGTAACTTCAACAACACTGGTCAGCTACCTTTTCCTCAAGCTTTGGTGCTCACTATCAGGGGCTGCACATTCTAGTGGTGGGGACATTTCCCAAATCCAGGGCCCTTACAGACTGCGAGAATTAAACTCATTTCCTGCCTGCAGTCTGTTTCACTCCTTCTGGCCCTTCTCCCACACTAACCCAAGGATGCAGCTGTGTTTGCGCTAACATTTCTGCAGGGGGAAGGAACATTGCTGCAAGGCAATAAGAGCATGATAATTAAAACAAACAATAAAATGAAAAATTTATCAGCATTTTCAAAATACAAGTTTCAACCAACAGCACTGTATATGGAGGTGGGACAATTCCATTTTGACAAACATCCTAAATCCTTGGAAGCAGGGAGACCACCTGTGTCCTTCTAGGAGAGAGTCAGGCTGGGACCTCCAGGGATTTGGCCAAAAGAGGGCACTTTCTCAGGGCATGTTTCTTTCCTCCTGCTGGGAGTGTGCTGCTTTTGCAATGTGATTGCTAGGCCTCTGAAATATCAAGCTTCTAAGAGACAAGGTGGAAGGAGAGTGAACATGCATGGGGCTGAAGTAAGACAATCATCCCTCCTTTAGGGAATGAGACAAATCCAAGCCATCTGGCTCCCAAGAAGAAGATATGGCCAGGCCAGAGAAGACAAGTCTGGGACAAAAGCTAAAGAATTCAATAGGCTCCAAAGGGTAAAAGCCAGCCTTCAAATCTGGCCAGCAACTCTTCAGAAGAGCCAATCAGAGCAGAGAGTAGAACGAGCTGGCAGTATGAAATTTTAAATACCAAAAGTACAAGAAAGTTAAAAAATTACCTACACTGCCTTCCCTGTCTTCCAGAAAGCCATTGTTTGTGTCAGTGTGTATTCCATATTCCTTATATAATTATATATAATTATTGTCCCAAGTTCAAGTTGATAACCTACAATCTATTTTGTGATGTGCTCTCTCCACCTGAAATACCAGGTTGCTTCTATCTCAGTCCACAGTTGTTTAGGACACAAGAAATCCAGTAAAACTAGAATCAAAGGGAATTTATTCCATGAATCAGGAATCTCTCCTAGAACCCAAGAAAGGACAGCTGGGACAGGAGGGGCCAGGGCCAGCTCCCTACCTCTCCTAGGCACCTGGGACCCTGTCTCTGCTCTTTCTGCGCCACGCGCCCTCCTCTGTCTGCAGCCCAGTCCCCTGCTTCTGGGCACAGCAGCAACCAGTGGCTGCCCTACTGGACCGCTCTCATCCATAATGCATAACACCAACTGACTAAACTCCCAATCCAAATGCCCAGGGTAGGTGATCTGGCTGACTCAGTTTATGTCATCTGGACACCCTGAAAGAAGTCAGCCATGGCTGGTGGGAATGAGAAATGCAGGGGATTGATGTGCCAGTCCATTAAAGAAATGGACTTACTTACAAATGTTATTTACTGTTTCTTCAAAGGATATGCCAGGAAAACAGCCTGTATTAGTCAGGATAGACTAACTGCTGTTTACAAAAATCCCAAAGGCTGATTTCTTGCTCATTTCCCAGTCTACTATAGACCAGTTGGGGGGGGGGGGGCGGGGTTGACAGTGAAGGTCCAGGAGAACACTGCTGCTATGGTCATTCAAAGACCACAGACCCTTCCATCTATAGCCTCCCCACTTTTCAGGGTCCTAGAGTCCTGAACTGGACCTTCTGAGCCCAGCTGGCAGCCAATGAGGGGAAAGGGTTAAGGAAGAACCGGAAGTGGTATAAATTACCTTCACCGACAGGCTCCTGGCCACAGCTAACCACAAGGCAGGTGAGAACATGTAGCCTGGCCATGGACCACTAAGAAGACTAAAAGGCTTTGCTAAACACTACCCAGTGCTTGCCATAGCCCACCTTTTTGTTCCACTCCTCTTACCATGCCTAGACCACATAGAGCCCCTTCCCAGGTAGACCAGCAAACTCCCTGCCTTACAGCCCTCTCCATCTGGTCTGGCTATGGCTCCTGTGAGCGGCAACCTATGAAGTAAAGGTAAGTTGTTTGCCATCCAACAACCCAACTTAAAATAGTGGGATAGGGACAAGGTAACTACGATAACCACAATAAACACATTAAACAGTCCCATTTGAGAGAAAAAAAGTAGAATGGGAGACTGCTGAAGCAGATCTGATATACACCTGGGCAGACATCTTCCCCATGACGCTGCCCATCAGGAAGTTGCTTCCCATCTACCATCCTTCTGGGCCACATGTTAACTAGATGTTAGGGATTATACCTCCTCAGATTCTGGGAGACATGCTCTGCTGGCTCCTGCCAAATGAGAGATTTGAGACTCATGGGTTTTTCTTGCTCACTCCCTTGCTGTTTGTAATACAAATACCTCAAAACCTTAGTAGCTTCTGATCCATTCGCTTCCAGTCAGTTTCATTTATTAAAATACACAAACACATACATTCAAGGTTCTTTCCTAGACATAAATCTAAAATGTATGTGATTTCTTTGTTTCTTCCGTCACTCTCATGCCTTTTTCTCAGCAGCTATCATGAGGCTTTATGGTGAACAGGACAACTGAAAAGTTTTGATGGATCACTCTCTCACACCAACTCAATCATACTTCCTAGGGTTTAAAAAGCCATCAGCTTTTCCAAACCCTTTGTGGCAGATTGTGTTTTCCATGGCCATAGTAGTTTTGGCTGTATCACATGTTCTCCCAGAACCTTGACCCGCAGCCATCATCAGGTAGAGCCTGCTTCCCTTCCCTCAAAGTACAGGTAGGCCTTAGTGACTTGGTAAAAATGAGTGGCATGAGGCAGAAGGGACACTGCATGACCTCTGAAGCTATGAAACAAAGGTGACACAACTTCCCCCTGGCAACCCAGTCACCATCTTGTAAGGAAGTTCAGACTCGCCCATCTGGGAGACCAAATGGAGTAGGCCTATGTGGAGCAGCAATGAGGTCCCCAGTCAACAGCCAGAATCAGCCACCAGGCATGAGTGGGTGAGCCTCCTAATGATTCCAGGCCCCAGCCTTCACTCATATCACGTCTTCCAGCTGAGTCCCAAACATCACAGTGTAGAGACAAGATGTCCCTGCTATGTCCTGTCTGAATTCCTCATGCACAAAATCTTTGAGTATAATAAATCTTTGAGCTCAATGTCAGCTTAGGCTTACAGCACTAAGTTTTCGAGTACAGATGGTCCTCTACTTAATGTGATTCAACTTATGATTTTTTGACAATACACGCTATGGTGTGAAGGTGATACACACTCAGTAGAAGCTGTACTTTGAGTTTTGCATGTTGGTCTTTCCTGGGCTAGCAGCTTGAGGAATGATCCTCTCTCATGATGCTGGGTAGGGACAGCCAAAGCTCCCAGTCAGCCACACGGTTGCAAGGGTCAACAACCAGTACCCTTGAAACCATTCTTCACCCATCCTGTTGTTCACTTTCAGCACGGAATTCTACACATTACATGAAACATTCAACACTTTATTATAAAACAGGCTTCATGTGAGATGATTGTGCCCTGCTGTGGGCTAATGTAAGTGTTCCGAGCACGTGCAAGGGAGGCTGGGCTCAGGTCTGAGGTTCAGTATGTTAGGCATCTTAAATGCATTTTGATTTAATGATATTCTCAATTTATGATGGGTTTGTCTGGATGTAACCCCATCATAAGTTGAGGAAGATCTATAACTTCTTACATGGCAGTAATTGCTGGAGCATGTTGGATGCCCAAATGTCCATTTTATCCATCCCCTTTCATTTTTCTTGCGAGTCAGCTAATTCTTTCCTAACTTCCTTTTGCTTGTGATACCTTGCCAAAGAAGGCATTCCAGTAGAAGCCCACCATACATAAACATGCACACACTGCTGCTATTCTATTTTCCAAACACTGCTCCTAGAGCTAAATCTCAGGAGTGCATGGTCTCCCTTCCACGTTATCCCTGTGAGGTTCTCTCAAATGCTTTGCCACAGCAACACAAGCTCTCCAGGCTTCCGGCCTCCACATGTGTCTCTTCACCACTTGCCACCTGACTATGCAGTCCATGTCTCATATTTTAGACTATTTGTGATGGAAGTGCCCACTTCTGGGACCAGTTTCTATATGATTCAGGGTAAACTAACTGCTGTAACAAAGAATTCCAGAATTCAACAGCTTAACACTTTAAAGTCTTATTTGTTACTCATATCACGTCTGATGTATATTGAGGTAGGGGAGCCTGTAAGACTCAGGCTCCTTCCGTCTGGTTGACTCTGCACCCTGCAGCATGGAGAACCGGTGGTTGGTCTCATGATGAGGACTGCAAGTAGCAAAGCTCACTTCCATCCACATTCTGACTGGCACAACTCAGTCCTATGGTCCCACATAACATTTGGGAACATGGGGAAAGCTTGCATGGTTCAGCTATACCCCAGGAAGAAGGAACAGGTTTGATGGGCACCTGGCCAGTCTCTTCCACTGTGCCCACAGTCAGAAAATGCAGGTACAACAGTACCACACTACATTTGTGCAGTGCTCTGACAGACCCTTCTCCCCAGAATCTCTGCTCTGTGAGGACTAAGCCTCCCAACAGCTTCTTCTTATAGACTCGCTCAAGGTTTATCTAGGTACCACCAGGGTGATAGCAGGAAAATGGCCTCAAAGATGTCCACGTCCTAATTCCCCAATTCTATGCATATGTTACCTCACATTGCAGATGGGAAGAGTATCCTGGTGGGCCCAATCTAATGGCACAAGTCCTTGAAAGCAGAGAAACCTCCCCCAGCTGTGGTCAGAGAAGGAGACATGTCAATGGAAGAAGGGTAAGAGAGATGAATGGCATTGGCTTTGAAATCAGAGGAAGGGTCCATGAGCTGAGGAAGCTGGAAAAGGCAAACAGAGGCAGACAGGATATCCAGAAAGGAACGCGGCCCTGCTGATACCTCGATTTTAACTCAGTGCGACCCACGCTGGATTTCTGACCTACAAAACTGTCAGAAAACAAATTTGTGTCTTAAACCACTAAGTTCATGAGGCTTTGTTATGGCAGCAATGGAAAAATAATACAGCCAGTAACTGCTCTCAGCTCTAAATTCTGAGTCTAATATCTCAGTAGTGTATAGCACCCAGTGCTCCATAGAAATAGACTCCATGGTCTTCAAACTTGAATCTGGAAACTCTGCCAGAGCCCTAGCTGCCGTGCCCACACCCCACTCTCTTTAACCCTCTGGGACTTATGCAACCTGCCCTGAAGTCAGCAAGCACTGGGTCTGAGTACTGTTCTGTGCCACACACTGACAGTCATGACCCTGCCCAGCTGGAGCTCACCTCTGCTGGGGCGGAGACACAGGCTGGCCAGGCACTGCTGGTGTTCTGTCCAAAGGCACGTCCTTGAGCAGAACCCTCTGGAGAAGAGCAAGCCCAGCCTTCACACAGACATCGGTGTGTCCTACAAGTGACCATTGGAGATGGAGCCGTGCACAGCTCTGCAAAAAAAAAATATGATCATATGGCCTCCCCAGTCTCACTCCTCTTCCCCCCTTCTCTTTTAGAAGCCACCCTCTCGCCCCCCAAGGTTCTCAGCATCCCTTTCCCCTACCACCTTCAGTACCTCCCCTCAGGAAAGGATCTGGAAATGATTTCCCTTGATGGATATGATGGATATGTTCATGACGGATAATAGCTTAAAGCACTACACATTTGTTTCAGAAGCCCATGGAAGATGGGCCCCTTTAACATAATCTATGATTTAAGCAAAAAAAAAGAAAAAAATGAAGTGTGGGATTTTAGGCAGCTGGTGAGGTGAGAGAAGGATTATGTAGGCTTCTGAATTTTCGCAGGAGGCCTTGAACAAACAACGTGCTACCCGTCCCGCTGTGAACAAAGTCTAGCCCATTCATGACGACATACACACATTTGGGGGAAGAGAAGGGGACGGGGAGGAGAGCCGGAAAGAGGTCAGAATTGAAGGCACAGGCATAGAACCGGATTCTACTCAGGTTACGTGAACCTGATAGGGGTTAAAAGTGTTTTAACGTTTACCAGGGGGAAGAGAGCAGAGAGGAGCAGGTGGTGGTGTGATACATATATTGACACTGGGGCAAGGTCCTTTGTCTCACGGTCCATCAGCTTGCGGTTAGGTCGCCATTCCTGCCAGCAGAGGAACAGTGCCAAGCGCGCGGCCTACCCAGCAGCCCCAGGCCTCTGCAGCTTGTGTTGGAACCACAAGCTCCTGCAGTCCCTAGCTCTCCTGGCTCCTGCCAGGCCTGTTTCTAACTTTGCAGGGCTGTTCCCAGCCTCCAGAGCAACACCTCCCAGCCACCTTGCTGGATGGGGCCGGCAGTGGCCCAAACAGTACAAGGAGCTTCCCAACAGCCTTTCCAGATCCTCTGGGGAATTCCCTGTGATGAGCCGTAAAAATCCATTAGCATAATTAGATCAGACACACTATGATGTCATTATACTTCCTCTCCTGTCTGCTCCCTTCATTAACAAACACACTCTAAATGTAATTGTCTAGTCCCATCGTCCCTGGCCCTGAATTAGCTCCTGTGTGCAGAAGGGATGGCAGAGAGAATAGGGTTAGTTAGTGACTTTTCATTCTGACATCCCCTTTTCCTTGCACCCCCTGCCTCGACACCTGCACATTCCAGCCCTCCTGGACTGAGGCCAGTTCTCCTACATGGAGGGAAAGCCGCACATTGAAGCTGCAGAACCAAAGGTTATCCCATTGGTCTGGGATAGTTCATGGAAGGGCCTCCCCGAGGCCAAAGGAAAATCAGGCCCTGGTGGCATTAGGAGAAGGCAAGGAGGTGGGCAGGCACAAAAGCATGCAATATCTAGAGAGTTGGGCAATGGGACAGTCATTGTGGAGAAATATTTCTGGCTAAACCATAGAGAGCTGTAGCAGGAAAATTTAGGACTGAAGGAACTTTAGACCTCATCTGGTTCCCTTTGTTCAACTGAAGTTATTACTGGGCCTGGGCTCCTCAGAACCCCTTCAGTTCCATCTCTATTACAACCCTGAGAAGCCCCAAATGTCAGAATGTGCTACAAATATTCTACCAACAAAGAAACCCCTTCATTTCACAAATGAAGAAATGAGGCAGGAGACAGGATAAGACTCGGGACCGAGGTGGTCCAGCCGGGTGGGGGCAGGGCGGTACCTGGAGACCAGGTTTGCTATTGGCCAGTCCAGCGGTCTCACAGTTGTACATATGACTGAATCCCTGTCCCAGGGCCCAGGGAGAAACAAAGTGGAATAAAACAGGATTTCACAGCAAAAGCCCATCCTTTGCCTCCTTACCTACCTATCATTTCATGACCTCTGAGATAAGGGGTCAAATTCAAAATACATCAACTGTGTAAAAGACACGAGAAGAGGCAGAGAGGTTTTTTTTGGTGAGAACTGGTATTGTTAACAACTGTAACAAGTAAAACTTAACATTTATTGAGCGTGCCAGGCCCTCGGCACAGCATTTTGTTGTGCATTCCGTCAGCTGACCTTCCTAACAATCCCATGACAGAAATATTATTCCTGCCCCCATTTTCCAATGAGGAAACTAGAGAACACAGAGATGAAGTAACTTACCTCGGTCACACACAGGAAATCACGGAGCCGGGACTCAAACCAGATCTGGGTTGGCCCACCTGCTGACCCAAAACACTGATTCAGCCCCTGGGAACACACCCTCAACCCCAGGCTTGCAGGTAGGACCGGACACCTTCAATTCAGCCGTTGAACAGGCGTTTACTGAACACACACTAGGTGCCCAGCACTGTTCTGGGCACCGAGAGTACTTCGTTGAAAAAAGCAGGCAAACCTCTGCTGTCTTCATGGACTATATATACATGCAGTGCCAAGAGGCAGACAATAGACATAAAACTTAGAAAATGACATACCCCGTGACAAGGGGGTGAGGATAAGCGCCACGGGGAAAAAAGCAAGAAAGGGGTATTCAGAAATGCTGGAGCAGCATAATTTTAAATAGAGTGTTCAGGGAAGGCTCACCTAGAAATTGACATCTGGACAAAGAATTGAAAAGGTTAGGGAGGAAACATGTGGTTCAAAAGTTGCTTGTGGTTGGCAACAACATGCTTGGACCTTGAGGGCATTTTGCTAAGTGAGGTAAGTCAGACAGAGAAAGACAAATACCAAATGATATCACTTCTATGAGGAATCTAAAAACAAAACAGGGCACCTGGGTGGCTCAGTTGGTTAAGCGACTGCCTTCGGCTCAGGTCATGATCCTGGAGTCCCGGGATTGAGTCCCGCATCGGGCTCCCTGCTCAGCGGGGAGCCTGCTTCTCCCTCTGACCCTCCCCCCTCTCATGTACTCTCTCTCTCTCTCATTCTCGCTCTCTCAAATAAATAAATAAATTAAAAAAAAAATAAAAATAAAAAAATAAAAACAAAACAAATGGAAAACAGAGCTCATAGACAGAGAACAGACTGGTAGCTGCAGGGGGCAGCGAGGGAGGAATGAAAAAGAGATGAAATTCAAAGGGGCTTTCAGTAACAAAGGCCCATTAATAATCCTCAGTCAAGGAGAGGAACTCAGCCCTGTAACGAAGATCAAATGAAGGAGGCTGCCTGTCCTGCCAGGGGTTGAATTGTGTCCCCTTAAAATATGTTGAAGTTCCTAACCCCCCATATCTCTCATTTGGAAAAAAGGCCTTTGCAGATGAAATCAGTGAGGATGGAGTAGGGGGGTCCTTAGCCAGCAGGACTGGTGTCCTCGTGAAAAGGAGGCACTTGGACAGGAGACTCCCACAGAGGAAGAGCTCCCCGTGAAGATGCAAGGAGGGCTGAGCTGCAGGTGATGCAGCAGAAGCCAAGGAGCACCAGAGACTGGCAGCAAACAGTCAGAACTAACAGAGGGGCACAGGACAGATTCTCCCTCACAGTCGGGGAAGGAACAACCCTGCAGACCCTTTGGTTTCCGACTTCCAGCCTCCAAAACTGTGAGACAGCCCATTTCTTGTGTTCAAGTCATTCCGTTTGATACCTGCTTCAGGGTAGCCCTGGCAAAGGAATACACTTGCCCAGCCTGTTTCACATCCTTGTGGTGGCTGTTAGGAAATCAAGAAGGAGAAAGGCATAAGGCAGGGGCAAAGAAGAAACAACAAGTAAGCGCACTTGAGAGTTATACCTTGGGAAGAACTTTGAGTGCTGTTACTAGCATTTGAAACTGAATGGAAGCAAATAGTTCAGAAACCTACCCAAGTTTTTGGGGTGATTGAACACGGAAGAAACTACTAGCTGGCCTTAAAGAGCTGGTGAGTGGAAAACTCGCACCCGCAGGAAGCAAGCTGTGAAATTTGTGCAGCTCCCGAGAGGACAATCTCCCTGGCACCCTCCTCAGATATGACCATGGAGGGTGGTGGACAAAGGGGTGAGCATGAGCTTCAGAGAGCAACAGACAGGGACACCTCTCCTGGACAACTCTGGGAGGGTGTTATCAAGGAAGGAGCATCCCCGTGTCAGGATCAGGGTCTTAACTTGCCTGCCCAGCAAGATTTCATCATTCCCATGGCTGCCATGTGGCTGCCAATTAGCACTGGCCAAATGGGCAGGGTCCTGCCAGGATCTTGTCCTCACTCCCCCATTGTATCTTGGGGGCAAGTGTGGCGGGAGTGGATAGTTTGTCTTTCTAGTTCATAGGTAACCGGACTTTGAGAAGGTGCAGGGAAATGTGATAGGGGAGACCGGGCATCTCTGAGGCCAGAGTGCATGAGGGTTTTGCATAGGAAGCAGAGCACCAGCAAATATTTGGCAATGGGAAGGGCCACCTGTGGTGGAGTTTGCCTGCTGTTCACCAACATCCTGTTTTCTGGTTTTTTCTATGCTCTGGGCACACAGCTAGACTGTGTTTCCTACTCTCTGGTGGTTAAAGTTGGCCACGTGTATGAGCTCTTACCAGTGGAACACCAGTGAAGGTGGTGGGTCTCTTGTCCAGACCACAGCTTCTAAGAAGTGCCTGTGGCCCCACCTTACTCTCTCTCCCCTTCTGCCACCTTCACAAAGGGTCAGCAGGGCTTTCCAAATCGAAGAACCACAAGATGAAAGATCTTGAATGTTTGCATCATCATGGGACGGAACGCCATCTGCTGATCAGGAATTCCATACCAGACTGTTATAGGAGAAAGAAATAAACCTCTAGTTGTACTAACCCCTGATATTTTGGAGCAGCTAGTATAATCTCATCTAATTTATGCAAGCAATCCAATCAAATCAGGGAATAGTAAGAACTTCTCTGCCAAGACACCTCGAGGTGTCATGAGATAATCCTGGATTAAGGATTGGTTCTAGAGTCAGCGCTGCCATTAACCAGCCCTGTATCCCCGAACAAGTCACCGGACTTTACAACAGGGCAGGTCTGCCCTAGAAGGCACGCTCCCCTCAGGGCTTCCGCAGTCGCACCTCCCAGGCTAAGCCCCTGGGGCTCCAGACAACACCACACAGAATTGTCTCACCTTTACCTGTTGGGTATATGTTGGCTTTCAAGTGAGAATTTTGTCTGGAAAAATGAGATCCTAAAGAGTGTGCTGATAAAGATAAAGCTTGAGGCCCCTGCTCCGTGGGAATCTCTGAGGATCTTTATTTTTACTTTGGACACGCAAATCCCTTACCCTCTCTTGACCCACTCACACCAGGCCCCCAGCTAGTTAAAACTCAGAGTCAAAACACAAATGTGGCTTCTCTGAAAAATCTGATCAGAGCATGTCCCAATCTATCACTCCGAGCCCTGCCTCTGAGGGGCTCCAGGTGCCCGGGCACGGAGAGAGCAAAGACACTAAGAAACACAGAGGCCAGAAGCAGCATGGGACGAGCACCATGCTAAGGCCTCCAATGCAGAACTCCATTTAATCCTCACAACAACCCCATGAAACAGGCATTACTTCCCTTCGATGCAGGTTAAAAACAACAACAAACCTGTGGTTCAGAGAGATATATAACTTGCCAGAGGTCACATTGCTAGCAGGTGGCACAACCAGGATCCCAACCCGTGTCCGTCTGAGTCCACAGCCTTTCACTCCAACCCAATGCCGTGTCCACTCCACTCTCTATTTGGCCAGTGGGTGAGGACACATGCTGTGTCTTCTCTCTGCTGTCTTGTGCCCCTCACTGCACTATCCATGGCCAGCGAAATCGGGATGAGCTCCCCTTGCCCACCACTCACCTGGAGCTGCTCTGTGGATGGGGGCAGTGAGGGTCAGGATGATGCTCTGAGTGTGGGCAGGCAAGGTACTTCCTCCAGAGCTCTGGGGCATGCTCCCCAGCTCGGCACACTTAACATTTCTTAAATAACCACCATAATGTGAAGTAAATGTACATGGGCGCCTGGGTGGCTCAGTTGGTTAAGCGACTGCCTTCGGCTCGGGTCATGATCCTGGAGTCCCGGGATCGAGTCCCACATCGGGCTCCCTGCTCAGCGGGGAGTCTGTTTCTCCCTCTGACCCTCCCCCCTCTCATGTGCTCTCTCTTTCTCTCTCTCTCAAATAAATAAATAAATAAAATCTTTAAAAAAATAAAAAAAATAAAAAACTGTAAGTGGGCGCCTGGGTAGCTCAGTTGGTTAAGCGACTGCCTTCGGCTCAGGTCATGATCCTGGAGTCCCGGGATCGAGTCCCGCATCGGGCTCCCTGCTCGGCGGGGAGTCTGCTTCCCCCTCTGCCCTCTTCCCTCTCATGCTCTCTGTCTCTCATTCTCTCTCTCAAATAAATAAATAAAATCTTAAAAAAAAAAAATACTCTCGGGGCGCCTGGGTGGCTCAGTCGTTAAGCAACTGCCTTCGGCTCAGGTCATGATCCTGGAGTCTCGGGATCAAGTCCCGCATGGGGCTCCCTGCTCAGCAGGTAGTCTGCTTCTCCCTCTGACCCTCCCCCCTCTCATGCTCTCTCTCTATCTCATTCTCTCTCTCAAATAAATAAATAAAATCTTTAAAAAAATTAAAAAAAATAAAGTAAATGTACATATATTTACAGACTGGTATGAAACCATTTCAAACATTACCCAAGGGATCCAGGTAAACCACCTTCTCCACTGTTCACATATTTGCTTGCTTCTTTCCTTCCTTTGCCCCTCCTTTCTTTCTTTTTTTATGATTTTTTTTCAGCTTAAATCCCTCTGATACCAGTCTAAGTTCTCAGACAACGTAGGCTAATTATAATGGGTAATTTCCTGGCTAAAGAGACTAAAAATCACTTCAAAGCCAAATAAATTGTATTTTACTGTCCTCTATTTTACATGGCCCAGGCCCGTCCACCTCCAGCAGCAGCTGCGAATCAAGATGTCTGATCCTAATGGAGAGCATCACAGTTTATGAAGCCCATTCACACCCAGTTGTCTTTCTCACATCTATGAGCCATGCACCACACACCACGCAGCTGCCATTATCTCCATTTAGTCGATAAGGAAACTGAGTCTCAATGCATTAAATGAATGTTTTGAGAGTGAGAAATAGCACGTGGGGTGGCTGGAGAAATTGCCAGAGGCCCTGCTGGGTCCCAGGCTCTGTGGGCAAGATCTTGGGGTTACTAAGGGGTAAAGGCCTGCCTGGGAGCCTTGCAGTCCAACCCCTGCAGGGCTTTCCTTGGCCCAGGAGAACTGGCCCAGGACCAGCTCCTTCCAAGTCTCTCTTCTTAACCCCTCCCCCTCCCTCCACATTTTGTTGACAAAAAGTGAAATCTGAGGTCTCCATTTTCTCATAACTTCAATAAAAGCCCATTCTGTTTCCTTCCCCAATTTATGGATGATGAAATTGTAACACAGAAAAAGTAAGTAGTTTTTCCCTAAGACTCTTCCAAGGGTGGAGTCATCATCTTGAAAGGACATTTAATTTGTCTCCTGTTTTCTGGCAAAACTCCCCACCAACACTTGCATACAGACGGAAATGACCCTCCGCCCCTTGCACCGCCCCACACCCTACCACCTGTGAACACTCAGGTAGGCCGACTTGGAGGGCAATCAAAAAGTCACAGTAGCAAAACCCTTCGGCACATTGTTCCTTTGAATGCCAGGGGGTGATGTGAGGATGAATTTCAGAATTTGGAGCCAAAGATTGAACTCAGAAATGAGCTCGTGTTGGAATATTAATGTCAGAGGTGGGAGTGGAGGGGACAAGGCAGAGAAAGCTAGAGAGGGAAAGAGAGCTGTCTACTTCTGTCAGGTGCAGGCTCCAGAGCAATAGAGATATACTGGGAGTTCAATTTCTGTTTGCCTGAGCCAGGGAGAAAATCTAATTAAATATGGTGTCTGAGTTTGGAGAAGCCGGGATGGGGCTGGAATATAAAGTGTGGCAGCTACCCATAGATCAGAGGGCAATATTAATAAACCCATAGAAAGGGACAGCAGGATCCGCTGGTGGTATTGATAAAATGCAAAGCAAAGACAAAGCAGGCTGGGAATATTGCATGGTAATGCTGATAAAAGCACACCAGGGACACCTCCCCCACCGCTGTGGCCCCTGAGCTGCCAGAACGGTGGCTGGTCCCCTCTCCTTTCCCTCCTTCTCTCACTCTACACCCCAACTCCTGTCTCACTTCTGCTCCCCATAAGCATGCAAACTCAGCATCAGTAAGTTTGTCTGAGAACCCCTGAAGCCAGGACAGGGGACGGAGAATGAACGGGAGGAAGAACTGAGCCTCCATTTCAGCAGAGAAGTTTCAGACGAGGAGGAAGGAATCAGGGCTACATATAGAAGTTGCCTCTCTGCAATCTGAAGATGGGCAAGTCGCACGTTGGCTCTGATAAAGGGTTGTCTCGTTTGGGGGCTGAGGGCTGCCCTAAGTGACCGCTGTGGAAGTGTTCTTTGTTTGGCTGCCCATCAGGTGTAGGGCCCTTGCAGAGTTCCCCAGCCTGCTGGCACTTCCAAAACCAAAGTAAAAGCCATACAGACTCCGATTTTCAAAGAACACCAGGCACTCCTTTAAAGTTTTATAGAATAGACTTTGGGGTTTGGGAGTGAAATTACTGGAGACTATTTGCCACTCCTTCCTGGCTCCTCTGGCTTCCTAAGAATTGTTCCTGGCAGGGCTGGAGCTACGGGGCATGTCTAGATGAGTGGAAGCAACACGACCAGCCCTGCTCCCCTGTGCACCCTGATCTTCTCAGGGGCATTGTCACGTTCAGAGCAAGGCTCTCAGATCTTAGCAGAACTATGTTGTTCTTTCGTCATCTGTATTTAATTGCCATCAGCTGGTATGTAATGATTTTGCCTTATTTTCCTAAGCTTTCTGTGTTATAGCTGGCATCTGCCTGGAGTATTTTCAGCAATTTTTATTGTGTATTAATCTGTGCCATCTATAATGCTGCATTATTCTCCAGGGACTGTGTGTGTGATCAAAACAACAGTTGTCACTCTAGGTAAGCCCATGTCTGCCCACAACCAATCAAATTTTAAATCAATACCTGACCTCCCCACCCCACCTCTCCATATCGCACCTGCACAAACACCTAGCACCTTCTTTTGAGGAACTGAATTTAGAATCCGAAAGTATTGGTCGAAAGCCCACCTGCAGTGCTGTGTAATAGTAACCTCTCTGATATCTCTGAGCCTCAGTTTTCTTTCCCATTAAATGGGAATAATAAGGACTTTAACCACTCTGGATGGGGTATAAGATTAGGTGAGATCATCTCTGAGAAAGGTGCTCTTTGCATTCTGAGACTGTTATCTGGCCACTAAGCCTGTAGAAACAGAAAGCCATGCAACAGTTAGGAGAGGGCCTAATTATCGTAACAGCAGCTTGCCTTTGCTTCGGACGTCAGGGCTCCAAGCAGCCCCTAGCAGACATTTTACTTCATCATCTCAACAATATCTTAGAAGGCTCAGCGGCAGAGCTATGGTGTCCTCATTTGAATGATGAGGAACTTGGATCACAGCAACACCAAGAGATCTTTTAAGCTGAAAAGCTGATTGTGCCCTTCTGCTGCTGCACTAAACTTTTGCTTCAGGAAAGAGGCAGACCAGAATTATAATTGGAGGCCCACTTCGCCCGACCAGGACATCCTCAGGGCTCTCCTCTTGGCCTGCTTGCCCTCCTGCTCTACCCCCCGGCCCCGCCTGCCTACATTGCTGCATAGTCCTCAGTTCATGCTGCAACTTCCCGCCCTCTATCCTTCCTGCTCACTCTGCTCCAGCCGCAGCAGCTGTTTCTTAGACAGGCCCAGCCCTAGCCCATGTGTGTTCCAGGCCTTAGCACTTACCGCCCCCTCCACCGAGATAGCCGTGGCTCACTCATCACTTCATTCAATCTATCCTCAGATCTTACCTCTGCGGCACCGCCATCTGGGACCATGTTAAACAGAAGAACAATTCCCAGGCATTCTCTGTGTCCTCCCTCTGCTTTTTCTTTCCTTCAAAGCAAACAGTACCACCAGCCCTTCTGTCTATCTATCAGTCGATGGGTCGACTGATCTCTCTATCACCTACCTATCAATTTGCTCTGCCCTCACTAGAAGGAAGAGCCGGGCTTTCTTTTACCCAGTTCTGTAACTTCAGATCCTAGAAGAGTACCTCACAAATAAAATGTGCTCCACACAGCAGCAGTGATCATTACTGTTACTGCACTTCATCCCCCCACAAAAATCTCACAAAAATCTCAACTACCTGGAGGCAATATGTTTAATGGTTAAATGCACAGGTTAGGAGCCAGACAGTATAAGCTAAAATCGTGTTCCTCCATTTATAGCCTATATGATCTTATGCCAGTTTCTTAACTCCTCTGTCTGTTTTATCCTCTGTAAAGTGATGATATGGATAGCACCCCCATCGTAAGGTTGTTTCGAGAAGTAAATGATGTAACTGAGCACATAGCAAACGCTTGGTAGATGTGACCTCTGACTTTATTACAACTGTCACCATCATCAACCTGAGTACAACCCTGTGAGTTAGTCCCAACAAATACAATGATCCTTTAAAAATACATTAAAAAGGGCGCCTGGGTGGCTCAGTTGGTTAAGCGACTGCCTTCGGCTCAGGTCATGATCCTGGAGTCCCAGGATCGAGTCCCACATCGGGCTCCCTGCTCAGCAGGGAGTCTGCTTCTCCCTCTGACCCTCCCACCTCTCATGTGCTCTCTCTCTCTCTCTCATTCTCTCTCAAATAAATAAATAAAATCTTTTTAAAAAATACATTAAAAAAAAAAAGGCTCAGAGAAGTCCATAGAACAGAGTCACAGAACAAGCGTCTACCATCGTTGGAAGTAGAACCCGCTCACTTCTCCCCTAGACAGAGTTCCTGTCACAGTGCCCCTCACTCTCCCTTTGCCACAGTCAGATAAAGAGCACCCAAATGATGCAGGAGCAGCAGCCCTCCTAGCCTCACCCCACTCTGCACAGAGCGCCCCGCCGACAGCCACATATACCTCTATGTCCCCCAGCCTTGTAGCAAACACTACCTGTTCCTGCCCAGCCACCACTCCCTCTCTTTCTTTTACGGAAATAAGAGCTACTTTAGGTTTGTTGGCTTAATACAAGCAGGCATGTCTCCAAACCTTGACAAGAAAAGTAACTTAAGATGATGATTAGCTGTTTGATATCTAATCCAAGCATAATTGTTAAAAGCAAGTAATTTAAAATAAATATGAATATGGGCTCCTGGGTGGCTCACTCAGTTAAGCAACTGACTCTTGATTTCGGCTCAGGTCATGATCTCAGGGTCATGAGATGGAGCCCCGTTGTTGGGCTCCATGCTGGGCATGGAGCCTACTTAACATTCTCTCTCCCCCTCCCTCTGCCCCTCCCGCACCCCTCCCTTTCTAAAAAAAAAAAATAATAAAATAAATATGAATAAGAGTTTATACTAAGTTAAATTAAATAATAGATATTCATTGATATCAAAATCATTTCCAAACAAGATAAACATTAGATGCTAAACATAAGTTTATCTGCTTTCACTTTTCAACATTTTACAAACAGACAAAAGATATTTCAGTCTATTAATAAGCATGTTTTGTGCCACATAGAAAAATTTACTTTAAGGAAGAATATAGTTTTAGAAATTATAAAATGTATTTACAAATTTGCTAATCACCTTCAGGATGTTAATGTATGACAGACAGTTCACAATTGCCTGCTTCCCAGTTTTTGCTGGGAAGCAAAAATTACTAATCGTTAAAATTTATAACCAATTTGTAAAATAAAACTACTGGAAATAATAAGGGTGAAAGAAAATCACTGTATATTAAAAGTGGATAAGGAAAACAGAACGTGTTTTGGATACGGAAAGATATGAAGGACATGGGTTTCCTTTGTGGTAAAGGGGGAAAGGAAGTAATTTTGTCCTAAAGTAAAATGATTTTTCCAGAATAAGAAAAGGAAAAATGGCAAAAGCTGAATGGATGTGGAAAGTTCTGGAAGGTCTGTGGAGAGAGAATCTTGAGAAAGGAATTTTATGTGTGATCAAGCTAAGATTAGAATAGATTCATTGAAGTTAATATCAAAAGTACAGAGGTGTAATAGGATTTTATTTCCTCTCTATTAAAATCACAAATACTTTTAGATTGTTGGTCAGCTCTTAATAAGAGATTGTGAACAAAGGTTTTTCTTTACCTTTAATGTAATCTGCTAGAAAACAAAGCTTCATGTGTTGTCTTTGCCAGGTCTTTGATTATGTAAGAAAACGGAGTCTTCTCTGTTAAAAGAACTCAATTTTTTATAACTATGTAACTTTTGCACACTTACATTTCATGGGGAAGCATTGCCAAATAAGAAGTGTTGCTAAACTTTTTTTAGGAAAAAACTGGTATGTCCTGGTATAATATTACCAATCATGATGCCAGCCATTATCTTAAAATCTTGTATATGACAAAATAACCAAATGAATGCACTTGTCAATTGCATCCTGTGTTATGGTGAACTCTCACCAGATCTTTAACCATGGCTACTTTTAAGTCTTTTGTTATTAATATTTATTGTTCTGTTCTGATGTTTTCACAAAAGCGTTCCTGCAAAAGTGCTTCATCTTCAAAGGGATTTATGGAAAACCCTGAAAAGTACTCTAAAATTCAGGTTTCTGATAACTTTAAGATCATAACAGTAAACTGGGGAGAATTTCTAAAACTTCGATGGAAAACTGATTGATTCATAGAGCTGCTAACCCAAGATGAAGCAAAATAAGAATTAATTACATCAGACTGAGTGAACTGCTGAAGATGATTATAATTGTTATGACTTCATTTAAAACATTGCTGGTTCTTTAATATTTTGTTTTCAGATTTAAAGGACCCCTTTTTGTCCTCTCTTTTAAGTTATCTATAACTTACAGCAATTTGGTAAAGTGTATCTTTGCAACAAAGGTTGAAACATTTATCTTTTTCTCCCTACCTGATCCCTCCAGAATTCAGAAACTCTAATTAATATTCTTGATTTTCATGACAATATATGTATTTGCATAAGTTCAATTAAGAATCTGTTCTCCTTGTAACAGGACACAATTGGACAAGTCCTTGGCTTGGCTTCTTAGCCTCTAGAGGCTTTTGAAAGTTTAATCTGAGATTCCTTGTGAAAAGCTCCAGCAAAGCACATTTAAGAGAACCTATATGATCAATTGTTATTCTTGCTGCATTTGAGTAAATAATCAGGCCAAGTTTATTGAAACAAGACTTAATTTGCAAGCAAATTAGTCTTACAGTGGTTATCTGTGATAGCAATGGGGATGATTATAGGGGAAAAAGTAGTACACCTTTGTGGATCAGATTCTAGTGCTGTTAATTGTCTTTGAGGTTTTGCTTTTCTGCCTGTAAACTGGACTGGATCCTGAATTCTTCTGGTTTCCTCAAATATTTGGCTAGAATTCTCCAAACTAACATGTCCAATTTTCTCCTGCTCTTTTGACTTGGGATCACTATGAAACTGACACTGCCCTTTTTCCAAAGCCATGCAAACCAGCTAAAGCCACCAGCCTGCCGTAAACTTCAGAGACGTCACCACAACAGCTCCTGTGTGGACAACCTTTGTGACGATTGCTGTGTGGCCTCTCAGAAAGATCCCCAGACATTCACACTACAAACCAGGACAATCCATGAGATGGTCACTGTTCTCACTCCATCTAAAGGTGCTTAGAACCCAACATCTAGAAGTTTTCTCAAATGGCTGCTCTCCAAACTCAGAAACTTAATTTATAATTTGCTCCAAATACTGACCTTTGTTTTCTTTTGTTGCTATAGAAATGCCTCTCATTAAATTACCTGGTGGCTCACATTGTACAGAAGCTTAATTTAAGTGGACACCCACCTCTTCCTCACTCTTTCCTGAGATCAAACATCCTCATATTCATCCTGTGCTAGGTAATCATATGTGAAAATACATGTTTGCTGATATATCATGCTGTGCACATGTAAATAACTTTTTTTTAAAACTACAACCCACTTGAGTTATTTTGTTGGTTAAATCTTGGCTCCTAGGACTCTGTGCTCCAGGATGTGTTTCAGTCCTTGGGCTCTACCTCCTTGTAGTCATCATATTGGCCTCTCAGTGCCTTGTATACTCTCAAGGGCTTTCAGTGTCTGTCAGCAGTCACTCACATGCCACATGGTATCCATCAGGATCAGACAACTGCCTGAAATCCACAATAACTACAAAAATGATAAAGATAGTGACCAAATAACACTCCGGGCCTATGACTCAACTAATGGAAACAGTGAATATGTGATTCTTGGGCCTGACTACATCATCAGTGGTAATGAGAATCACACTACAATGGTAAGGGAGGAATTGCAAAAATCAAAAACAGCAGAGACCAACCTTAAAATTCTCTGAGCAGACAAAACCAGTTTGGTCAAACAAACAAAGTTTAACTGAGCTTATTTTGCAAGACTAACCTGACCTGGGTCATTTCTTGCTTCTGCCTCTGGAAATGATAAACAAGAGTTAAACTGGTTCCCAAGGTTGATAAGATATAACCACTAACCAATTCTCTATCATTTAAGAAAAGTCTAATATTATAAACAATCACTGTGAAGAAAAAAAGTCACTGCCTTTTCTCTATATAAGCTGTTTTATAACAACACACTCCTGAGCTTCATTCCATGTTCTGGTTTGAGAGCTCCCAGTTTGCAAACTATCTTCTTGGCATGTGCATAATAAACTTTTACTAATTCCTATCGCAGTGATTCACTGGTTTTACTTGTGTAACTTAGAAACTTTTGACAATACAAAGAAGACTCCTATGGTCAAAGACAACCTGCAATGATCCAGGAAGCCATTTCTCCTACAGCCCATCTCTCATGTCTGGGCAGCACTTAGGGGTGACCTAGAGTTGAGAGAAGAGGAGGGAGCTGGGCTCATACTCAGGGGATCATGACCAAGTAGCCAAAATGCACAAGACCCCTCCCCAAGGGTCCTTCTTTGGAGGAATTCTCATACCTTTTTGCCAAATACAGCTGTATGAGTGGCAGATTCCCCTGTAATTGTTCCCTTGGTACCCTGATCACAAAGAATGGGGAGAGAGGGTTTACTCCTAGCAAGTAAGCAAGCATCCAGATAGGGATTGCAATGCTGAAGGTGAAATTCATGGAAAGATAGAAACAGAGAGAGAAAACCACAAGGGGAGGAAGTCTGCAAAAACTGCATTATGCCCATCCTTTCTTTCTGGCTTCAGGTTCCTTGAGAGGCCTCTGTGTTCAATACTAAATAGAAACAGGAGTCCCAAAAGATCGCCCCTGAGGCTGTTTATCACTATAGGAATTTGGAAAGATGCTTTCGCAACCAGAGTTCTTTTCCTGGGGTCTCATTACACCCGTGGGAGGGTTGCATTCAGGGAAGGAAACACACACTTTGCACATCAGATTGCAGACATTGATTGGAGGGGAGGGGGAGGGGCCATGGAAATATCCAGGTTTTAGTAACACAGATAAGGGTGTTAGCTTGGGTCCCAGAATGTAACAAGTAAATCGGTTTGCATTTCAAGGGGGTGGTTTAGGCTACCCTGCATCAAATCAAGTTCTACTGAGCACCTATGAAAGATGGACAAAATGTAGATTCTGCCCTAAGGAATCTTGCAATCTACCAAGTCTGGCAAGCCCATTACAAAAAAAAAAAAAAAAGGAAAAGAAAAGAAAACTATTTAAAAATATAATATAAAAAATATGCTAAACAGAGATACAGACAGTGAGATGTGGAAATAAACTAGATCCTTGCTGGCAAGCTGGGAGCAAGGAAACAAGAGGAAATATTCCACAGGGTAGGTGGCATTTGAGCTGGGTCTTAAAGGGCAAGTGTAAAGTTCAAACAGAGAATGGAGGTAGGAAGGGCATTTCAGCCTGAAGAACAGAAGATCCACGCAGAGTTGGAGGAAGAGGAGTAAGCTACCAGTGAGGCTCACAGACCTGTCAGAGAAGCAGAGCCTGCACCCATCTGAATGGGTCATTAGTCGGTCCTGTTGGGTGCAGAGGCACAGATCAGGTGATTTCTGGAGATCCTGCCTCATCATCTAAAATAACTGTTGGGGGGCGGCTGGGTGGCTCAGTTGGTTAGGTGTCTGACTCTTGATTTCAGCTCAGGTCATGATCTCATGGGTCATGGGAACAAGCCCCAGGTAGGGCTCCATGCTCATGGGGGAGCCTGTTTCTCTCCCATTCCCTCTGTCCCTCCCCCTACCCCCTACCCCCTCCATGCCTGGGCTCTGCCTCTCTCTCTCTCTCTCTGAAATAAATAAATAAATCTTAAAAAATAAAATAAAATAAAATAACTCTTGGAAGTCCAGAGATGCACAAACATCATGAATTACATACATGCAATCCTTGCCCATAACTGCATATGAAGGAAGCAAATAAATTAGTTGTC
Organism: Neomonachus schauinslandi; assembly: GCF_002201575.2. Lineage (NCBI taxonomy): Eukaryota > Metazoa > Chordata > Mammalia > Carnivora > Phocidae > Neomonachus > Neomonachus schauinslandi. The sequence continues at coordinate 82,109,650 of NC_058413.1, read as the reverse complement.
CAAACTGAACTTCCTAGTGCAAACCCTCAGGGCTCCGGGGGTTGAAACTGGGACAGGCCTCAGATTTGGAGGTTTGGCAGAGAGGCAGCCTCAACCTGCACTGTGGCTTTCTCCTCTCCTGTTGTGGAAATGAAAACAATGGAATTTAACCTTATTCCTTAACAACATTCTCTCTGAGCCTTTTCTCCACCCCTTTAAATCATAGGGTAGGGGGCGCCTAGATAGAAACACAGCTTTTCTTTTTAAAAAAATGTATCTTATTTATTTATTTATTTGAGAGAGAGAGAGGCAGACAGAGAACATGAGCAGGGGAGGAGAGAGGGAGGGGGAGAGAGAGAGACAGAGGCTGAGGGAGAAACAGACTCCTGGCTGAGCAGGGAGCCCACTGAGGTTCGATCTCAGGACCCTGGGATCATGACCTGAGTCGAAGGCAGATGCTTAACCAACTGGGTCACCGAGGCACCCCAGAAACACTGCTTTTCTGATTTAAAAAAAAGTCCTCTGAGAGGTGGAGGCAGGAAAGGCCATCCCTTCAGAGCCACACTGTTCATAACCACATTTATGGGGGCACATAGTAAGTACGCAGGGTGCTGTTCAAAGCTATACACACACTCGCTCTGTCCCTGCCATGTAGATATTACCATTCCTGTTTTACCTGTGAGCCCAAGGCCACACAGTCAAGCCAAAGTTTGATTCCCTTAACACAATTTACTGAACCACAATTCTATGTGGCTCTCAAGGCCAGGCTGCCTGGGGTCTGCTGCCCAACCCAGCCCGGGATAAGGGAACAGGCAGGTCTCAGAAAACTGGACAGAGCAAAGAGCAGGTGGACATCAAGGTCCTGGCCAGGCCCCTAAAGCAGGAGGAAATGAAGCATCCAGCCACTCTACACATTTGGCCAGAACCAATTCTGGGTGCAGGTTCTTCGACAATCCCATTTTCCAGACAGGTAAGTCGGGGTCTGGACACACTGAATGATTTGCCTGAAGGCTTGCCCTTCTGAACTCCGGAGAAAAAGAGTGCCGGGAGGGGTCCGGGTAGGTGACACCACTGAACACCAGCTCTGCCTCGCCCGGTACGGCGCAGGGAACTTCACACACGTGGCCTTATCTAGTGTCCCACCAACACTGACAGAAGGATACTATTATCTTATAGCTGGCAAAAACCCAAGTCAAGAGAAATTAGGTGGCTCAACCTCGCTCATGCAGCGGGTGCAGGCAAAGCAATGGACATAGCGCCGCTGCTGCCGCCGTCCCTCCCCCCCTTCCCCTCCCCCTTCCCCCAGGGCTTCCCAGAGAGTCGACCAAGGGTCCTGAGAAAAGGAAGCCCAAACAGTGCAAACTCAAAGAAAAGCACCCTTTTCACTCCTTTTGCCTCACCAGGTATTATTTGATGCTGACAATATGAGACCCAGGGAAACAAAATGCGCGCGTGCGCACACGCACACGCACGCACACACACACACACACACACACTCACACTCTTCAGGAAGAACTCAGAACAAGCTAGAAACCAAGAGATACTGAGTGAGAGAGATTAAAGAGGAGGGATCCAGGAAAGGGGAGGGGTAATTCATGGGCTCAAGTTGAATAAGATTACAGATAAACCCAATTTTCTAGAACTTGTTTCTCTTTCCCCTTCTCTCCCTTTGTTAACTCTCTTGGACAAAGCAGAAGAGAAAGTCTGGAGGTGGACGCAGGGGTAATTGGTAAAAGATGCCCCCAAAGACCAAGTGAAGGAAGTAGCTGAAGTGAGCAGGATGTTCTCCTCCTGGTGCTGACCTTGGAGTTTCCAAGCTCTCCTCTATTAAGAAAAGGCAGTGTTTTTTATCCCTGTGCATCTCAACACATAGCCTGAGGACAGCTGTCTCAGAATCACCTGGATGGGTCTGATAAAAATGCAGGTTCCTGGGTTCCATCCCAAGCTTACCCACCAAAATAAATCAGATGGTGCTCAAAAATCTCCATCTTTAACAAGTGCCCTGTTGCTGTGGTGGAACTCTGCCATCCACCACAGGTGGAGAAACACTGCTTTACTTCCAGCTCTGCACAAAGTGGACATGGGACTTAAGTCCCCAAAAGGGGCTCTGAAACCCTAGGACTGATTCACAGTGATTCTCCTTCCTTGGTCCACACACACACTGCCTACCCCACCCCCAATCTACCCCTCCTCGCAGGCCATCCCAGAAGCCCTGAGGGGTGTGCAGGAAGGGGCTGCCGCTTTGTGGAGTGGCCGGGTGACTGCACACCCCAGGTCTCTGCCTGCAGTCTGGGAACGAGGCAACTTCTCCCCTGTAAGTGCACACAGGGGACACAGCTGAGAAATCCACAGCTTGGGGTTGAATGGAAGGAGGAAGCACCATCTAGGGACCAGCAGCCGGCAACACTGGATCAACAGCATCACCTGCTGGCCACAAGATGCCACATCCTCCTCCCTCTTGGTCCAGGCCATGTGGGGGGCCTCTCTCCCCAGATTGCAAGTGAGCCTGAGTCCAGAGGAAGCAGTGTCTTTTCTCAGTTGGCACACTGACCCAGAGATGCTTCTCTCCAGAGTATGAGGAGTCCAGCCCATCCCCAAGGGCACATGTCCCGAGAGTCCACAGAGCTGGGACTTGAAGGTGCAGACCCTGCCCTGATTCCGTGTGTGTAGATCTCCAACACACACCCTCACACACTGGCTCCCAAATACACTATGAACAGTTTTATTTTTACCTACTGTCTGTAGTCCCCCAGCATCTTTAGATGCACCCAGAATCTTTCACCTTCCAATATCAGCTCCTACGGGCCAGGGACTGAGTATTCCTTTACAGAGTGACTGGATCACCACCTCTCACTGCCTCTTCCTGGAGATGATCATCATCACAGCCACCATGTTTGGACAGATGGTGGTTTCCCAAGTGCCAGGCATGTGCTGCATGCTTTACAGGAGTGGTCTCACTTGATCTTCCCAAAGACTCAAGGAAACTGAGTCACAGAGAGGTTAAGCAACTTGCTTAAGGGCACACGGCCACTGACTAGTAGAATCAGGATTCCAGTGCAAGCAATCTAGCGCTTGGTCTCAGTAGTCATGCTATATCGCCTCCCAGAAAAAGCATACATGTTCACACCCTTTTAGTAAATGCATCCTCTTTACCAGAAGTATGCCACATGTAATTTCTCGCCAAGCCTGCCATGCATCCCACTTACGAGGTAGGACCTGCTATGGCTGCTGGTCTCCCTGAAATGGCCTCTCACAGACCTGACCACCTCTCAGCGACCCATTCCTTCATCTGCAAGACTTCCAGCCCCCCCCCCCCACAAAAAGGTGCCTTATGGAGTGGACGACAAATGGGCTCTGAAAGGGGGGAGGAAGCCCCAGAGCCCAGGGGCAGGCTAAGGTAATGGGAACACAAATCTTGGCGGGCACCTGAGACCGTGCAGTTCCTTCCATCAGGATTTACTAAGCACCTGTATCAGGCACTCTGCAGGGACAGGGGAGGCTCACCCTGCCCTCTGCAAGTGCACACTCCAAAGGAGCCAGTCAGTAAAGAAAGAAATTGGTCAGGAACCACAGGCAACGGGTTTTGCCAAGTTGTTGGTTTGGACCTTCTCCACTAACCAACTGCTGCTTTGCTATCGTCCCCTCGAAGTCCAGCCATGGCCTCCCTCACCCCAACCAAGCGCACACACTGGGGACTTCTGGCTGCAGGCCTTGGTCTCCACCCTCCTTGAGAGAACCCGAGTGCACCCCTTCCTGTTGTGCTGCATAAGTCCCCAGGTCCCACCACCGGGAAAGAGGAGAGAGGCTAGGGAGAGGAGCTAAGCAGGAGTGAGGGGAGCGGCGACAGGAGAGAGGCAGTGAGGAGAGATCAAGTTGGGAAGAGGGGTTGGGGAGAGCGAGCGGGAAGGAGGAAGGCAGGGATGAGGCAGGAAGAAGGGGGAGGCAGAGGGAAGGGGGAGGCGGGGGGGTGGAGAGCGAAGCAGGGAGGAAGGGGGAAGGGGGAGGAGGAGAATGGAGAGTAGAGAAGTGGGGGAGAGTAGGGGGAAGGGAGCGAGGTAGGTGTAGGGGGAATGAGGCAGTGAGGAAAAGAGCGAGGCAGAGGGAGAGTGGCGGGGAGCGAGGCAGGGGAGAGGGAGAGACAGGGGGCAAGGGTCCCGGCGCGGGACTGGGGGCGCGGGAGACTGGAGGACGGGAGGAGGCGCGGGAAGCGGGAGGAGGGGGCCGGGGCGAGGCTGGAGAGAGGCCCGGCAGCGCCCCCTGCCGCCTGGCCCGCCCCGCTGGCTCAGCTCCGCCTGGCTGGGAGCAAAGTTTCCCAAGCTCGTCCAGAGCAGCTGGTGCTCTCCCCTGCCTTTGTTTTCCCCTCTCAGGATGGAAAATGAATTTCGAGCATCGCTGCCGAGGCTGCCAAGTAATTGGAAAGCATGTCGAACACTGCGTCTGCGGCTCTGCGGAGGTCTCCGGTTGGCCCCCGCCCTCCCAGGCCGCGGGGTGGCGGGGACGAGGGGTGGCGGGGAGAGGGGAGAGGGCACAGGTGGCAGAGCACCTGGGGAGGGGAGGTAAACAGAAGCAGAGCCAATCCCCGCCGTGCGGGGGCTACATTTAGCATCCCTGGATAAGTCACGCAGAAGTCAGCCCAGGCCCCAGCTTTGTCCTCCAGGCTGTGCCCCCGCCCTACCCCACACCTGCAGCCACACCCTGGTGTTAAGTCTCAAGAGTCTGGAGAAGGTGCCTACAGGAGCTGGAGCCAGGGTTCCTCTGTTAAAAGGAAAACCACAGGCGTCACATAGAGTCCCCAAACCCAGGCTAATTGCAGTTCAACCTCCCCCAGAAATGGTGTCTTAACCAGTCAGTCAGGAATTTTCCTATCACCGCCATTGAGGTAATCTGCCACCTGGACCCTCTCCAGCCCCCACCCCGCAAAGGAAGATGAGGCAATCTGCATGATAGAAGCCCCCTGCTCTTCCTTAGGAGGAGCAATCCTTTTCTTTTGCTAATAACTTCCTTGCCTCGCCCCCCTTTCCAATAAAAACCTTCCATTTTCCTCAGAAGCTCCCCTCTATTAACTAGATGGTAGGCTGCCCAGTGGTTTAATGAAGACAATTAGATCTTCTAATTGACTAGGTTGGATTGTTTTTTAACACCTCCTTGCTGTCTCCACTCCTCCTCCCCAACCCCTCCCGCTGTCTGCTTCTGGGTAGCCCACATGCCAGGCATCCTCTCCTGGCCTTGCCCTCTGTCCAGTACCCTTGGCTCTCCCAGACCTGCCCACCGCATTTCATGTACTGGTTTGGCTGGGTGCCTTCCGTTCTCCTCTGGGGATGGAGCAGAGCCCCATCCCATGTCTCAGTGGACACCACAGGGCAATGGCTGGGTCTTCATCCAGCAGTCCCCTACATCTGGTGTTGTTCATTACATCACGTGGATCTTAAGACCCCTACCTGTGCCTCACTCTGCAATGACAGACTCAGGAGGCACTGGCTCCTTACCTCCCCTGGTATCCCAAGGCTCTGCTTTGCAATGACCTAATCTGTCTTCTTTGAGACAGATTTGGCTGGGTCTGTGTCACTGTCTCTGTCTAGAATCAGCAAGTTCCCCATTAGGACTTGACACACACTTGGATGATGAGAACAGGCCAACGTCCCCACCACCACCACCACCACCAAGAGGTCCGAGGTAAGACTTCTACAAACATCAGCCTGAACCGGCCCCCCACCCACCACCCCACCCCCATCTCCCATGCCCTCCCCTCACAGAAAGATCCATGACCCACAAAGCCTTTATTAGCTCTTTCAGCTCCATTTAAGTACACAAATGGCTTGGTCACAGTTGACTGATCCCAAATTTGCCAGTGATTTTCTTTTAATTTACCATGGCTCAGTCCCCCTGTAATACAGGTAGAGGAGCCATATTTGTTCCCAAACGCCCCTCCTGGGGTTAATCATGCACTGAACAAAACTCCATTTGAGCCACTTAATGATTTCATTTCCACCCTAGGTTTGAAGGAACTGTGGCTATAATACTAATGTAGGTCCCTCTCTCCCCAAACTCCAGATGTTTGTGTGTGAGACAACAAACGGGTGGGGGCCTGTGAGCTCCTTAACCACTACCTCCCAAGTCAGAGCCCAACACTGTAGGGCTCCTTTTCTTTCTGAGTGCAGTGGGCTCCCCCTCTTTTCCAAGTGCCTGGAACCCTCTGCACATCTCCTCTCTCCTGAGAAGCCTGGCCTAGCCAGCATTGCAGGTTTGGCTCAGCCTCCCCCTAGGGTCCTGCAGCCAGGCTTTATGGGCTCACTTTGCACTCACCTGTAGAATCCCCACCTGTGAAATTCTCAACCTCCTGGCCTGCTATTCTCCCCACCATATCTGGCATTCCAAACATCCAGGCCCAGGCCCAAACCCCTGAACGTTCTGCATGCCTTCCTGTGTGGGTACTCTCCTTGCCTAGAAGACCCCCTTTCACTGCCACAGCCTGGCAAAGCCTCTGCTTCAATGTCATCTCTGCTGGGAAGTCAGCACCTTTCCTCTCAAGCACAGAAAATCACTCCCTCTTCTGCTTTACCATGTATATACACTTTGGGCTTATTTACATACAACATTGAAAATGTGTTTGTCAGCCCCTCCACCACTCTAAGCTCCCTGAGGCTATGACAGAATATTCATCTGGGTATCCCCATACTCTAGTAAGGTGCTGGATATAAACACTCAAGAATTTTTATTTGAATGAATGGCCCCTCTATAGTTCATGTATATGGATGTGAACCGTATCCATCATTAAACTAAGATCCTCAAAGGCCTTCCATCTGTTTAGGCTTCCCAAATGGTGCTAAAATCTAAATCTTGCCCTGCACACACCCCGGGACTACACTAGTGAGCCTTCAGAAATGATTTTGTGTGGAAATGGCGCCATCTGGTGGTTTCTGGCAAAACAGACTCTCAGTTGGAGAGTGAAAAGGGCTTTGTCCCGTCGCTAAATTGTGGTGACGGAGCCCCTGCAGCTCTGCAAGGTGCATGCCACTCCTTGACTTCCCAAGCACTTGAGTGAGGGGTTGGGAAGGCAAGGTCACCTCCAGAGCTTCTGAGGAAAACCTGCTTACTTCTCTACCTCTCGTTTGCTGCAACTGTCCCCCCAAAAAGGACAGGCTCTTACTTGCCACCAGGTGCCACTTTTCCACCAAGACTCCCACCTGCCAGCCCAGTCCTGTCTGTCCATCCACCTGCTTGACATCACCACTGTGATATCCTCCAGGGGCCTGAATCACTACCCAAACTTAACTCATCTCCCCTAACTGATACCTCCCTATCTGAGCAAAGGGCAGCTCACGACCAGCTGAGCCAGGACATTTCTTCTCCCCCAACTCTCCAGCTCCCACACATCACCAAGTCACATTTGACCTGTCTCAAATCCATCGGTTTCTCTGTGTCCCCTCACTTTCCCAGGGTACCCCTCCTGGGCTCCCTGCTGCCACCCTGTACCACAGCCCACCTCCACATATGTGATCCCCTTCTGCCCCCAACATTCCTGCACTTTCCACCTCTGCTAGGACAAGGCCCCCAGCCCACATGGCCTGGCCCTGGCCTCCTCTCAACAGCCTCCTCTTTGGCCCTTCTCCCTCCTGCTCCCATCCAGCCAGAGTGGCCTTTTGGCATCATGCTCCTCTCCTCATCCCAGAGCCCCCTCACTTGCCTCTGCTCAGGGCTGTGCCCCTGTCCCCTGGCTGGTTAAATCCTACCCTCATCCTTCCTCCTCTGCCTCCCGCCCTGGAGCAAGCAGACAAAGGGAGATTGGGAGGAAGAGGTGCTGGAGAGGGAAAGTGCAGGCACTCCTGACCTCTGGGAGTAGTGGGGCAGGGTGGGTATGGACCTGCCCTGCCTCCACCTCTCTCCTTCTACAATGCTGGCTCACCACCACCATCAACCAAAATGACCCCCTCCCCCAGCTCAGCAGCACAGTGGAGTGGTTAAGGGCACTGCCTCTGGCATGAGATTGCCTGGATTCAAATCCTGGCTGTGCTACTTAATGGCTGTGACATGAGGAGAGCTACATAACCTCTCTGAACTTCCAGTTCTTCATCTGTAAAATGGGGTGATGATTTTTAAATAATCAATAATAAATCTGTCTTTTTCTCTGATTAGGGCAAGCTCCCATTATATATAGTACTTCTCCTTTAGAGTAACTGTGAAAATTGTGACTAATAGTTTGTTTAAAACTTGCCTCCCCTGTCAAAATGAAAGTCCTACCAGGGCAGGGAGAGGGTGGGTCTTGCTCATTGAGGTATTGCCCAGGCCTAGCCCAGGTCCACACATAGTATAGCAGTGTGGTTGAGAGATGAGGCTTGGGAGCCAGAGGCTCCTCTCAACAGCCTGTCCTTTTTGGGGGGACAGTTGAGCCAATTCAAAATACCTGGTCTCGTGTTGTCTTCTCTCGAATGGTAATAGCATCTACATCAGAGGGCTACTTGGGTAGTACTACCTGGCACACAGTAGGTGCTCAGTCCATGCTGGCTGTTATTCTAGCAGACACTCAATAAAGACTTGAATAAGACTTCTAGTTTCTGGTCTGATATGTAAAGAACTTGGAAGCCATCACTCCCATTCTCACAATTGGGAAAAAAGCCGAACAAACCAAAAACCAACAATACTTCCTAGGCCCATCAGAGAATTTAGGTCATAGGGCAAAATGCTGACCTGAGAATTGGAGAGACAGACACGTTATTATGGAGAATCACAACTTCGCAGATACAGAAACCTCCGGGAAACAGCACCAGAGTAGGGAAGCTTAAATATAATTGACGGATCGCTGGAGGCTCAATGTGGACAAGCTTGAGATTTAATAAGTCCAGGGGCCCCAGTCTTAGAAGGCCCCCAGCTTCCTGAATTTTGCTTCCAGGGGCCCCACCAGGTTCTCACAATGAAGATCAGAGAACCCCTCCCTCCTGCCCACTTCAGCAAGGGGCGAGGAATATAGCCATTTTGAAATATGTCCAGAGCATTCTGTTTTCCTTAACAAAGGCCTGCCCTCAAGACAGACTGTTTTTCCAGAGCCTACCTAACCTGAGGGAAGGAAAACATCCAACTCTGGCCCCCTCTGGCCTTCCTGTCTCTCCTGAGGTGGGGGCAGTGGAGGGGACAAGGCAAGGAGGACATGGGCCAGGGCCACAGGCTCACTAAGAGACTGAGGCCTGAGCAGAGGACCCTCCACTCTCCTCTTGGCCCCACCACCACATCAGCAGGTCCCTTTGTAACCACAGGGGATTTCAGCTGGAAGAACTAAAAGCCTCAGGCCCTATTTAAGAAGGAACCTCTAGGGAAACCTAAAGATAACAAGGGAGACAAAAACAAGAGCACAATAAGAAATGTTAATCTCTGACACTGCAGCTGCTGGAGAGAGTAAAACACAGCCTAACTCCTAACCAGATAAATATAAAACCTCACACTCTCTGCCTCCATTCCTTTACCCCTGCAGCATATCTGGCTTTCAACAAAACATGATGCTGTATGATACAAGGTGAAAAATAGTCTGAAGAGACAAGGCAAGCATCAGAACCAGACTCGGATAAGGCAGAGATGTTGGCATTGTCAGACTTGGAATTTAAAACTGTGATAAATATGCAAAGGGATCTAATAGAAATAGTGGATGACACACAAGAACAGATAGGCAGTGTAGGCAGAGAGAATGGAAACCCTATGGAAAAATCAACAGGAGATGCCAGGAATAAGAAACCCTGTAATAGAAACGAAGAATGCCTTTGATGGACTCATTTGTAGACTAGACACAACCAGGGAAAGAATCAGTGAGTTTGAAGAAATGTCAATAGAAAGTTCCTGACTGAAAAGTCAAGACAAAAAAAAAAAAAAAAAGGAATGGAAAAAAAGGTGGAACAGAATAACTTAAAACTGTGGGGCAATTACAAAAGATATAACACATGCATAACGAGAATACCAGGAGGAGAAAAATCAAGGGAACAAAAAATATTCAAAGCAATAGTAGTTGAGAATTTTGCAATGGTGGACCCCATACAACGATCCAGGAAACTCAGAAAACCAAGCAGGGTGAATACCCAAAACTCTACACCTACGCACAGCATATTCAAACTGCAGAAAATCAGACACAGAAAAAATCTTGAAAACCAGAGGAGGAAAAACTCCTTACCTAAGGAGGAGCAAGGATAAAAATTATGTGACTTCACTTCAGAAACCATGCAAGCCAGAAGAGAGTGGGGCACATATTTAAAGTGTCAAAGAAAAAAAAAACCTAGAATTTTATGTCCTTCAAGAGTGAGTAGAAATACTTTCTCAAACAAAAATCAAAGGAAATGGTCTCCAGTAGACCTGCCTTGCAAGAAATGTTAAAAGTTCTTCAGAGGGGGAAAAGAATATAGGTCAGAAACTTGGATCTACAGGGACACCTGGGTGACTCAGTGGGTTAAGTGTCTGCCTTCAGCTCAAGTCATGATCCCAGGGTCCTGGGATAGAGCCCCGCATCAGGCTCCTTGCTCAGCAGAGAGCCTGCTTCTCCCTCTACCTGCCACTCCCCCTTCTTGTGCTCTCTCTCTCTCTCACACACACACACAAATAAATAAATATAAATCCTAAAAAAAAAAAAAAAAGACAAGTATCTACATAAAGACAGGAAGACAGCTAGAGAAGAAATAAAGATAAAACAAATACTTGAGTGAAACAAAGAAGCCACAATTCCCCCAGTAAGTCCTCCTGTTCTGGCCCAGCCTGGCACCCCTTCTAGTGTTCCAGGAACACCTAGCATGGTCTGCTGATACAGTTCTGTGCTGGCCTGGCATCTCTGTCCCCAAAAAGCTGGCTGTCCTCAGTCTATGTGTCCCCAGAGCCCAGTCCAGGAAGAGCCTGATTAAAGAATGGATAGCAAGCACTCACACCAGAGGCCAGGACAGTGATTAAATAGCTTGTCTCTTTATTACCAGTTCAGCGGGAAGATTCCAGTGCTGCCACTGTCACAAGGAAGGTCTCACCCGCCGGATTCTCTCTGCCCAGGTGTGGTCGCTCCTCCGGTCAAGGGGTGATAGACTTTCTTCTGACACAGGCTGTTCCTTGACCCTGAAGGACACGAACCTGGGAAGCAGAGGAATGCCCAGGGGGCACGTCACAGAAGCGTAGGATGGCTAAAGGGCTTGATGATCGTGCCTCCGAAGCCAGTCCCAACATTCCTAGAGCTGCGTGTAGAGCAGAAAAACCCACGGAGGGAAAGGACGGTGGTGCATCAGACAGACCTGGCTCTGCTTCTTCAAACTTCAGAAGACCCTGCAAGCATCCCAGATTCCTCATTGTCTTTAATATTAGTAAACAGTTGACATGGCACATCATGTCATTGACTAAGTGCTGATAGCCATTTTCCTCAAGGCAATGTTCTGAAGTCTGAGGAAATTGAGGCACGGGGGCATAAATCAACTTACCCAAGATAGAGCTGGACTGAAAGATAGTGTCCACTCCTAAGGCTTGGCTTAACCTCTGCCGTCTGTATAATGGGCATGAACAATGCCCTCCTCTTAAGGTTCTTTTGGATCAGGTAAGAAATTTTGACAATGCCTTGTGCCAAACCTGGCATTCGGTAAGTGTTCCATAAATGCCAGCACTCTACCTCCATGGCCTTCCTTTAAGCATGTTGCGGGTCGACTGGGTCTAAAACACTCCTTCAGCACCCCCATGACAGCCAGTTCAGTCTTCATACTTGGCAAGGGTGCAGTAACCTTTTCCTGAATAAATGGCCTCTGTAATGTATTGCCTGTCATTGGCCTTCTACCTCCCAGAGCTCCGTAAATGGCCACTGTTATGATCACTGGTACCCAGCGCAGGCCAAGAAGTCACAGGACCCAAAGTCAAGGCCCTAATTGGTGGCAGGGCCAAAACCTGTGTGCCCTCACTGCTGACCCCAGTGCTCTGTGATCTTGTGGTTCATCATGGGGTCAGTAGACCCCATGTTAGAAACGCAATGCCTGGGCATGTTAGAAACGCAGTACAGCAGGCCCCCACAACCTACTAATACAAGATCCCCAGGTGGTCCCTAGCCTGTGCATGATTGAGAAGCCCTCACAGTGACACCGCAGCTAGAAGGGTCAGAGAGGCCAATCCTAACTTGACTTGGAGTCCTTCCAGAAATTTAAGAGATGCACTGCAGGAGCCTAAAATAAGGCAGCTGCCCTATCCCCCACTCTCACTGGCCCCAAGTGCAGGCCCCCTCACCAAAGGAAAGGCTAAACCTTATTATCAAGCTCCCGCCCCAGTGCAATGTCTCACGCCCAGGCTCACCATCTCCCCTGCCCAGCTCCTCACCTGTCCGCCTTCTCACCTGTAGCTCTCAGCATTCTGCATAGGAATTTCTGTTGGGAATCCACTGAGATGATTCATCCGTAAGGTTCCCTATGCTGCAGGGACAGAGAAGAGGAACAAGGCAGACAGGAGGCTGCCAGATGGCAAAGCCTGCCCAGAGCGCACACCCAGACCATGGTATGGAGCTGGGGTGGCTGGTCAGCCATTGCCCCATTCGGGCCCTGGAGCAGAGTCTTACGAAGAGGCACTCAACACAGAAGGGTTCCAGACACAGTCAGGGAACCTGCAAATGAGAGGCCAGAAACGCCCGCCCACCACCCCCTGACCCTATTAGGTGTACAAATCAGATAATCTCCAACAGCTTACCTTCTTCTCACCTGCTCTATTCGGTCTCTCATAACGTCACTCCTCGCCTCACTCGGCACTTGGAAGATACGGGTATGGCTGCAAAACACCATTCAAACATTGGGATTCCTGAGTTTCTCTTTCACTAGGCATAGTGAATGGGTTGGAATCATACAAACGATAGTTCTGACCCTGTCTCCGTGAACTTTTGAGCTAGTCCTTCACTTGTCTTGCATGAGGCACACAAAGATTTTTTTGTTTTGTTTTGTTTTGTTTTTTACTATCAAGTACCCCTGAGCCACCCAATAATCCTGGGCAGGTAGCAAATGGTCCTAAGAAGAGTTGAAGAAACAGAGAGGTTAAGTGCCTTTACTAGAGTTGCACATCAGGTCAGTGGTCTTGTAAGACGTGGAATTCACCCCTTCTGGATCCAACTTCCTTATCAGCTCTTTATGACCTACACTGTGCCATACTTACCATGGTTTAGAGATAATTCTGCAAAAATCTGCCACAAAGAAGCTGAAGGCCCACATCACTGCTGTTCTGTTTTATTTCACCATGCAGACTCGCCTTTGTCTCTGTGGTCCAATTCATGTCCTCTTCAACTCCATCCCCCTCTCCCCCCACAAACCCTCGATTCCAACTGAATCCCCCATTTTTGTCTCTATTGTTCTAGGTGCCTTGGGACTTTCAATGTGAAGACAGCATTGATACTGCCTCAAAGACATGAAGCCTGAAGGTGATAAATATGCTCATTTATCACTCACACAAGGTAGAGCTGAGTCAGTGCCCAAAGAGTGGGGTAAGAAAGAATAAAGGGATTCCAGAAAAGGGAGAGATTACTCCCAGCCCAAGGCCCAGAGAAAGGGCCACAGCCCTGCACACTGGAGGCCAGGTGGAATTGGCCAAGTTGCCAAGGCTCTCATGACCTGTGGAAGCCCCCTCCTCCCCACTCTTGTTTATTCAGTCCCTACCCAGTCCATGGGTCAGTCCAAGCAAATGTCCTGCTAGAAACCTTTCCAGGGTCCCCCAGGTAGCAAAGCCTAGAACTTGCACAAGCTGCGTCCCCCATGCTATGCTCTTGTAGGTACTCCTCATGGCTTTTCTGACATTTTCTCTAATATTCACATACCTTATTCATCTAGTTCACTTTTATCCCTTTGAAACTGGGGACTCCATCTTATTTTCTCTCTTTAGAGGGCCTAGCAAACATCTACCAAAAAAATGAGTATCTGCTGATGCTTAATGAAGGGATATGTATTCCTTGACTACATATTTACTGAAACTAATAAAAGAATGCCAAAACCAGTGGATTGGAGGGGGAGCCAGGCACAGTTTATGGGCTTAAAAAATCCACAGAAAGTCCAAAGTGGAAAAATTATATATGGAAAATTGTGATTCCTGTAGCTTGTCTCCAAAGCTTTAACCTGGTTATGCCATAGAGCTAAGGTCTAAAAAATTTCTGAAGATGATGTTCATATTATCCAGACCAAGGAACTGCCACATGTAGAGTTCCATCCAGTGCAGCCATGTCAGGCAGGGACAGGCTCCCACGTATAAGGCTATGGCTGGATTACAGTCCCCAACCTTTATGATTTTAGAATACAGTTCCCATCCAAAAAGTCTTTTCCAGGAAGGTCTCAAATTCCACCATTTGTCACTCCCTCCTGAGCATTTGAATCCTGTTTTAAAATACTAATGGCACCATAAGGGGTAAACACAAGAAAACTGGATATCCCCAAAGCAAAAATACATTTCTTGAGAAATGCGTCCTCCTTGATAGAAGTGAACAAAGCTGGCGATGGGGACATGGGAAGAAAAAGAGTACAGAAATGAGAGAGAGAGCTCCTCCACATTTTCATGGAGGACAAGTTTAAACCCACAAGACTTCTGCTGGAAAGAGACCCTGAGTGAACACAGTCCTGAAAAGGAAATAGGGAAGCTTATGCCAGAAGAAATGAGCCAGCTTTCAGGCCCAGCTCCCTCCACATTGGGTCTCCGGCCCTTTGGAGCCAGGAAAGGGAAGGAGGTGGTCTGTGCTCTAGCAAGCACGGTGGGAGGCTGGCAAAGCCACCATAATGTGGAGCACAGAATTCTAGCCTAGGGCGCTGAAAAAACCCCTTTCACCTCAGCTGCAGACGAGGGCTCAGGCTTTTGCATTTTAAGAGCTTATTTTCTTTTAGCTCTTTAAAGTGCAGCCACTTCTGAACAAATCAAGTGCAAAAGTAACAGAAGTCTGAAATTTATTCAGAAGCATTGAAGAAATGGTGAGCAAGCCCAGTTTTGCAACCCCTGAAATCATGTTAAAACTTAGGAATGAGCTGGGCTTTCAAGATAGCAAAAATATTCCCTTAAAACCCCAAAGTAAGGCTGAAAAATTTCTCAGCCAAAGAAGTCAATGTCTCTGGAGAAGAATAGCCATGAGTTTGTGTTGGCCAGGAATCCCGAAGGTGGGGGACTTGTGCCTCCCTCCCCACAACTCCACTCAGGGCAAATGAGAGGCTTTACCTCCATCTTATGAACTGGATTCTTGTTCTTTCCTCCAGGACCTCTTGACTCTGGTTTGCCAACAAATCAGACTTTGAGAGATGGTGCTTCACCTAGGAAATCGGGGTAGTGTGCACATGATTACTGTCCAGCAAGGACACCATGGCCAGGATGGAGCCCAGCCTGGACAAGCTCTGCCCACTAGCCCAAGACCCTTTTCAGTTGGACCCTGTGCCTGCCCACCTCCATCTCTGCCCACTCCCCTAGGATGATTGTCTCAAATTCTCAATTACCACATCTCTGGTGACATGTACATCTTGGCCATGCGTGGGAGTACAGTTGGTGGACATCTTCTCCTTTATGTCCTGGGAAGCTTCTTCTTCAGTCTGAAAGGTGAGCAATTTCCCCTGAAAGTGTTGCTCTGTATCTGAGCCCAAGTCTGTCTCTTCTGCCTTTTCCCTGTTTTCCCCTCTGTCACAACACACATGTAACATGTCCTCACATACACACTCTGTATCTCACAGTCCCTGCAATAAGCATGTCTATTACTACCTTCCTGTAGAATTCCAGGGGACTCATTAAGTCCTTGGCCCTATCCCAAGGTATCCCTGAGGCTCCCTGTAGCTGGAGATGACACATCTGAAACCCCTCATCCAGTATCCTTAAGAAGAAGGGTAAGGATAGTGGTGATTCCAACACACCTTTGACAAGGACACAAGCCCCAGCATCTTTCAGGACATTTGGTGAATTAGACACAGCTCTAGGCAAAGTGTTTAGCAAAGAACTTGAGTTACCCAGTTCTAAGGGGAAAGGAGTCCAGATTCCTGCACCCACGGAGGCCAGCTCTCTAGAATTTGGGGTACCCTGAGTCATAGAGGAATGCTACTCACTTTTTTCAGCCAGTGCTGTACTATAGATACAGCCTCGCTTTCTACAACTTCAACGTCCTGCAACAAATTGGTAAGTTAATGCCTCAGAATACCTAGAGACCCAGCCCTCCTCCTCCATTCTTATCCAGTTATATATCATAAGATCTCTTGGAAGAGCAGTGGAGAGCTCAGAAGGGAGCAGATAGATGAGAAACAATTCCAGGTAGCTACCCCCAGCTATACTTACCGAACTGGTTTTTGGTGGGAAGGGGAACCCTGCACCTTTCCGGGCGAGAATGTACACAATCCATGTTGTAATTATCATCTTTGAACTTATGCCAGGCCTCCTTCTTGGCTCCCTCCTTCCATCGAAGCTGCCTGAGAACTCCTCTGGAACAAGGAGGTCATTGATGGAAGCTGCCCACCTGATTGGCTGGCCAGTGATGATGTGACAATGGCCTCCTTTAATCTCCGGGGTCAGAGTGGAGATGGAAAAAAGAGGTCAGGAAGTATCTGCCTTAGTGATGGCCATAGCTCAGAAATGGACAGATAAGGGGATGGGAACAAAAAATAAGATACAACCAATATAAACCTGAGGAAGACACAGGGGGAAATTATCAAAATTATAGAGATTTGGTTGGGGCAGAGGGATTATGGCTGGTCACCCAGTTTTAAGCAATGCTGAAGCAGAAAAACATTCTATGAATCAAAAGAATAAATTTGTAACAAAATGAAACAGGCCCTCTAGAAGTTGATTCAAACAATGCCACAGGTACTTCTTATTCTTACATATGGGGGAAGAAAGAATTTGTCCACTCCCCAAAATATCAAAGATAGAGAAACAAAATTCCCAACAAGGACACTTTCTTTTTTTCTACTTTGTTTACACCAGTGATTCAAATCATAAAAAAAAATCCAAACAATTAAAGGTATAGAGTAAAAAGTGCAAGTGCCATTTGTTATAAAAAAAATAATTTCCTGATGATTTCCAGTGGACTGCTGCAATGGAAGGACGGTAAAGTTGAGGTGAAAAGGAGATTGTGTTGTGACTTCAGAGTTGGGGGGAAACATTGATAGCTCAGGTGACTGCTATTCCCATCTAGAACTTTCACTGAGAAATTGAGGAATTCAGAATATCTAAAGGATTCTAAGCAAATGTCCAGCTGCTCTCAAAAGTAACTGTAGCCTAACCCTGAGACTATTCTCAAGGTCCTAAAAACCAGGGTTGCAATCCTGTCTTTACACTAACTCATTGTGTGACCCTGACCCAATCAATCATCAGTCTCTGGTTCTAGTTTCTTTGTCTTCAAAATGAAAAGAACAGAATAATGTCTGTAGTTTTCTTTTAGCTCTAATATTCTATAAATGTTCTCATTCTCATTCTTCCAAAAGTATCAAAGAGTATCTCTCTCCCCAATTCCCCTCATATAGACACTATGTCTCCTCCCTCTCGACAAATCACCTCAATTTTACATCTTCTTTATTGAACAGAATACTCTAGGCTATGTTGAAGCAACAAACTAGTCCCCAAATTAAAAAGGTTTATTTCTCACACAGGGGGATGTATGGAAGTGTTGAATCACTATATTGTACACCTGAAACTAACATAACACTGCATGTTAACCAACTAGAATTAAAAATAAAAACAAAAAAGCTTCACTTCTCACTCTCAAAAACTCCAATACAAGTTGAGAAGCTCTTCAGGGAAGTCGTGTTCCATGTGGTGACTTAGAGATCCAGGAAGAATTCCATCCCGTGGCTCCAAGGTCTCATGATGTTACCTCCATGATTGCCGAAGCAAGGAGAGAGAACATATGGAGGAACAAAATCAGCTCTTCTGCTTCAGCCCAAAGGCTTCTTCTTAAAGCTTACTGGCCAGTACTAGTCATATGACCCCAACCTAACTCCCAGGGGGACTGAAATTAAAAAACAGAAGATGAAATTACTTGTCAACATCTCTGTTTCTGCCACTATCCCCTAAAAGTTATGTTTCTATCTTTATTGATATATTTTTTAATATAAAAACATTAACTTGAGTCAAAAGTTAAAACTACATGAAAAGATATACTCAGGGAAATTCTACCTCGTCTCCTCTCTGTATAACCTTGTTCTTACTTCAGAAGTAAGGTTTTCATAAGTTTTTAGGATATACATCCTGCGTTTGTTTCCAAAATAAGAGAGATACATAAATCTAATCTCACTTTTTTATTAATATGTTAGAAAATGCATACAGGACAGTATACAAATACATGCACAACTCAGAAAAATTAAGTGGGTGTGGGTACACACACACATACACATTGAACCACTTCTAGTATCCCAGCAAGCCCAAGTAATACTCTCCCACAAGGTGACCAATATTTTCACCTCTATTACCAAAGCTAAGTTTTGCCTAGTATTCCTTTGTATTAGCAGAACACAAATTATTTATCAAATTTACTATTAGTGGACATTTATGTTATTCTACTTTGATACTTTTTAAAATAATGCTGCTATAAACACTCTTATATCTATTATTTGGTTGACATAAGCACTAAATCTTTAGAGTATATACATACCAAAAAGTAGAATTGCTAGGTCATAGGCTTGACATATATTTAGTATCAGTATATACCGAAGATTATTGCAAAGTGGTTGTACCAATTACTGCCCATACGCAATGTATGAAAGGAACAGTTGCTTTACCTTCTTACCAACACTTGATATATCATTTTTATTGAATATTTAATCCATATGAAAGAATATTTATAGTACAGTTTATGTACAGTTTAAAGAATAACAATACAAGGATACCCATTACAGAAAAAGAACACTATTGTTACTTTTGAAATCCCCTCTGTACCCCTCCCTGATTCTATCCTTTTCTCTTTCTTTTTTTTATTAAGTTTACTTATTATGTCATTTTTATAGTTTAGCCAGATGAATGGAGATAAATTGGTAACCAAGGATAGTTTAATTTGTAAATAATTAATTAATTAATGGTGTTAAACATCTGAGTTACATGGTGACTCTATTTTTGAGGAGCTGTCAAAATGCTTTCTAAATGGCAGCACCATTTTACATTTCCACCATAAATGTGTAAGAGTTCCAATTTCCCCACATCCTTGGCACAGTGTTATCTGTCATTCTAATTTTAGCCATTCTAGTAAATGTAAAGTGGCATCTCTTTGTGGTTTTGATTTGTATCTCTCTAATGATAAATGATGATGAGTATCTTTTCATGTGCTTATTGGCCATTTGTATATCTTCTTTGGGGAAATATCTATTTAGATACTTTCGATTTTATAATTGGATTATTTGTCTTTTTATTGTTGAATTTTAAGTAAAAGTTATTTATATATTCTGTGTACAAGTGTCTTCTCAGATATATGATTAGCAAATATTTATTCTGTAGGTTGTCTTTTCACTTTCTAGAAGTTATCATTTGAAGGAAAGAAATGATGAATGAAGTTATCATTCATCACATAAAATAATAAATTGGACTTTTAATGAGGTGCAATTTATCTTTACTTTTGTTGCTTGTGCTTTTGGTGCCATATCTAAGATATACCTATTACATGGTCATAAAGATTTATTCCTATATTTTTTCTAGGAATTTAGTAATTGTTGCTTTTACATTTGTGTCTATTAACCATTTTTAGTTAATTTTGGGTATGGTGTGAGGTAGGGGATCCAACTTCATTCTTTTTGCATTTTGAATTTAGTTGTCCCAGGCCCATTTGTTGAAAAGAATTTCTTTCACTATTAAATTGTCTTAGCTCCCTTGCCACAAATCAATTAACCATAAATGTGAGAGTTTATTTCTGGACTGTAAATTCTTTTTTTTTTTTTTTAAGATTTTGTTTATTTATTTTAGAGGGAGAGAATGTGAGTGGGGGGGTGGGACAGAGGGAGAGGGAGAGGCAGAGAATCTCAAGCAGACTCCACGCTAAGTGTGGAGACTGACGTGGGGCTCTATCTCACAACCCTAAGATCATGACCTGAGCCTAAGCCAAGAGTCAGATGCTTAACCAACTGAGTGACCCAGCTGCCTCATGGACTGTAAATTCTTTTCCATTCATATATGTATCTACCTTTATGCCAATACCACACTGTCTTGATTATTTGATTACTTAATTGTAGTATGTTTTGAATTGTTTTGGCTATTGTGAGTTTCTTGAATTTCCATTGAAATTTTGGAATCAGCTTATCAATTTCTCTAAGAATAATTTTAAAAGCCTGCTGATATTTTGATAGGGATTGTACTGACTCTGTTGATCAATTTGGAGAGTATTTTCATCTTCATAACACTAAATTTACCACTCTAAAAACATGGGGTGTTTTTCTATTTATTTACATCTTCTTTAATCTCTTTCAACAAAGTTTTGTAGCTTTCAATGTGCAAGTCTTGCACCTCATTTGCTAAGTTTATTCCTAAGTAGTTTATTCTTTTTTATGATATTATAAATGGAATTATTTTCTTAATTTTATTTTTGGATTTGTCATTTCTAGTGTACAGAAATATACTAGATTTTTAAAATATTAATCTGTACCCTGCAACTTTGCTGAACTCATTTATTATAATAGTTTTTTGTGGTTTCCTTAGAATTTTCTATATATAAGGTCATGTTTTCTGCTGTTAAAGTGAAGTTCTTAATTGAGAAGTACCGGAATCCTGGAAATTGGTATGAAGACATATGGAAAGATCCTAATAAGGCTGGAGCTATTAAAATCCTAAACAATTCTTACTCTTCTTTGCCAGTAGAAGCAGTCCTTCCATCCCATCTGAAGAGATTAATACTGCTTTGCCTGAGGTACTTGCCTTGAAAGACACTGTTGCTTCTCCTCCAGGACCCATCCTCATTACCCTGCTTGACTTTTAGATTTATAAGTACACTCAAGGCCCAGCAGTCCCCAAGAGGTGAGATACAAAGTGTGAACAATGAGGAGTTGCACTACCCTCCAAAAGAACAACATGATTTTTCCAATTAATCCAGGCATAATTTGGGGGAACATGTTTGTGGATGAATATGAAGGATAGAAGATAATGGTGGAAGGAAAACATAAAGTTTGATCTGGACACATTTATTGATATGGGCCCACTATGCAGAGATTCTACATATAATATTGGAGCTCAGGGAGTTAGAAAGGGCTCTAATGGTTTGCTTGGTTGTTTGGCTCAAACATGGATCAAAAGATGACCTACATTAAATGAATTTGAAATGCCAGAATTGCCTTGGTATATTATAGAGGAAGGTATCCAAAGGCTTAGGGAGATTGGAATGCGAGAGTATATTTATCATGTAAGACATGCATACCCACCCCTGGAGGGTCCAGAGGACACAGCTTTTACTATGGATGAAAGAAATAAATTTGTGAGGGGAACCCCAACATCCTTGAAGAGCTATGGGGTCACTCTTCTCTGTAGGTCAGAAATTAAAGTGGGAACTGCTGCCACTTAATGTGGGGACATAAAAGCAATAGGGATATTTGGACCCCAGGTAGCAGAGGCCATGCAGCAACCTTAATCATCAAAAGCAAGGTGGGCATGGTTACTATAATAGACAATGGAGTCCAAGCAGTAATAAGAAGAGTCTGACTTCCAGAGATCTATAGTGTTGGCTAGTTAGAAGTGAAATAGATGAGTGGTCTACTAAATTCTTGCCTGATCTATATAAGAGGAAGAATTCTAGGTCAAGTGAACAGAAGTCTAACTTGAATCATAAAAACAGAGTCATGGCCCTTTGACCAATTCTGACTTGAGCCAATGTACAGACCCAGAACACTTTGAATGAAGAACAACCCAGATCCCCTTAAGGAAGGACCCTGCTACATTACCAAAAATGCATAGTGTTAATCTTTCTTCCACTCTTCTCAAAGGGACTTACAGCCTTTTACTGGGGTGACTGTACAGTGAGGAAAAGGAAACAGACTTTTCAAGGATTACTGGAGACTGGCTCTGAACTTATACTAATTCTAGGAGACCATAAAAGCAGGAGCTTAGGGAGATCAGGTGATCAGTGGAATTTTAGCTCAAGTCCCTCGCACAGAGGGCCCAGTGGGCCCCTAAACCCATTCTATGGTTCTGTAGTTGCAGAATGCATAATTGTATAGTAGACATATTCAGCAATGGGAGACTCCCCACACCACTTCCCTAACCTGTAGAGTGAAGACGATTATGGTAGGAATGGCTAAGTGGAAGCCAGTAGAATATCCTCTACCTGGGAAAAGAGTAAACCAAAAGCAATACCACATTCCTGAGGGATTATAGAGATTAGTGCCACCATTAAGGACCTTAAAGATGGAAGGATGGTGATTCCCACCACATCCCCACACAATCTGCCTATTTCATCTGTGCAGAAGACAGAAAGATCTTGGGGAATGACAGTGGATTATTGTAAACTTAACCAGGTGGTGACTCCACCTGCAGTTGCTGTTCCAGATGTGGTTTCATTGCTTGAGCAAATTAAAACAATCCCTTGTACATGGTATGTGATGTATAGATATGTATCCAGCAAATGCTTTTCTCTTAATACCTGTTAGTAAAAGCCACCAGAAGTAGTTCTGCCACTTGGTTCATATGATCCAGTAGATTCAATGGTGCTTGAAGTGTCAGTAGCAGATAGAGATGCTTTATGAAACCTTCAGCAGGCCTCTATTATGTAAATCACAGTGGGAACCATTAGGATTTGGAGCAAAGCTTTGCCATCCTCTGTGGATAACTACTCTCCTTTTGATATACAGCTTTTCATTTGCTACAAGGCCCTAGTAGAGAATGAATGTTTAAACATGGGCCACGAAATTACCAGGCAACCTGAGCACCCTTTATGAACTGGGTGTTATCTGGCCCATCATGCTATAAAGTTGTGTGCGCACAGCAGTACACCATCACCAAATGGAAGTGGTAGACTTGAAATCAGGCACAAACTGGCCCTGAAAGCTCAAAGGAGTTTTATGAGGAAGTGACTCAAATATCCTCATTCCCTACTCTGGCTACACTACCATCTTTCTCCCAGTACGTACCTATGGCCTCATGTGGAGTTCCATGTGATGAGCTGACAGAGAGAACACTCAGGCTTGATTTACAGATGATTCTGAATAATATGTCATCAAAACCTGAAAGTATACTGCTACAACACTACTTTCTGGGACATCCCTAAAGGACAGTTAGTGAAGAGAAATCCTCCCTTGAAGTTCTGAAGGGCAGAACTTCAGGCAGTACACTTGGTTGTTCATTTTCCTTGGAAGAAGTGGCCACACTTGCGACTGTATACTAATTCATGGGTTGTAGTCAATAATTTGACTAGATACTCAGGGACTTGGAAGGAACATGATTGGAAAATTGGTAACAAGGAGGTGTGGGGAAGAGCTATGTGGTTAGATCTCTGTGGATGGGGGCGAAAAGTGAAGATATTCATGTCCCATATGAATGTTCACTAAAGGTGACCTCAGCAGAGGAGCATTTTATTAATAAGTGGATAAGATGACCCATTCTGTAGATACTAGTCAGTCTCTTTCCCCAGCTACCTCTGTTATCACTTAATGGGCCCAGGAACAAAGTGGCAATGGTAGTCGGGACAGAGGTTATGCATGGGTTCAGCAACATGGACTTCCACTCACCAAGGCTGACCTATAAGCCACAACTGACTGTCTAATCTGCCAGCAGCAGAGACAAATACTGAGTCCCAGCTACAGGGCCATTCCTTGGGGTAATCAGCTAGCTACCAGACAGCAGGTTGATTATACTGGCCTATTTCTATTATGTAAGAGACAATGTTTTGTTCTTACCGGAACAGATACTTACTCTGCATAAGAATTTGCCTTCTCTGCACACATTGCCTCTGCCCAAACTACCATCAGTAGACTTACAGAATGCCTTATCTACTATCATGGTATTTACACAGCATTGCTTCTGATCAAGGGAACTTACAGCAAATTAAGTGCAGCAATGAGCCTATTCTCATGGTATTCACTCATCTTACCATGGTCACTACCACCCTATAGACACTGGTTTGGTAGAACAGTGGAGTGGCCTTTTGAAGACTCATTTATAGTGCCAGCTAGGTGGCAATAACTTGTAGGGCTGAAGCGATGTTCTACAGGAAGTGGTACATGTTCTAAATCAGTGTCCAATGTATTGTGCTATTTCTCTCATAACCAGGATTCACAGGTCCAGGAATCAAGGGATGGAAATGGCAGTCGCACTACTCACTATTACCCCTAATTATCCACTAGCAAAATTTTGCTTTCTATCCCCATGACCTTATGCTCTATTGGTCTAGAGACCTTAGTTCCAAAAGGAGGAATGCTTCTACCAGGCGACACAACAATGATTCCTATCAAGTGGTAGTTAATACTGCCACCTGGGCACTTTAGGTCCCTCATGCCTTTGAATCAATAGGCAAAAAAGATAGTTACTGTACTGGCTGGGGTAATTGATCCTGATTACCAAGAGGAAATTAGACTGCTATGAAGTAAGGAAGAGTATCTACTAGGATGTATCTTATTACTATTATGGCCTATGATTAAGGTCAATGGAAAACCAAAACAACCCAATTCAGGCAGGATTACTAATGTCCCAGATCCTTCTGTCAATTTTCATTTTTTTCCCCTTATATTATACCTTTGTTTCATGTTTAAGGAAATATCTCTACCCCAAAGTCATGAAGACATACACATGTTTTTCTAGAAACATTATCATTTTAGAAGCTTTTATATTTAGATCTATGATCCATGTCAAATCAATTTTATGTGTTGTGTATTGTGTTATACATCTAGATTCATTTATACTTTCCATTCCACTAGTCACTATCCCATTGAATGAGAATGGTGCCTTTGTCATAAACAGATGGCAGTGCATGTGTAGAGCTATTTCTGGGTTCTCTTTTCTATTCTATTGATCTACCTTCTTTTTTTTTTTAAGAGTTTATTAATTTATTGACAGAGAGAGAGACAGTGAGGGAGGGAACACGAGCAGGGGGAGTGGGAGAGGAAGAAGCAGGCTTCCTGCCGAGCAGGGAGCCCGATATGGGGCTTGATCCCAGGACCCTGGGATCGTGACCCGAGCCGAAGGCAGACACTTAATGACTGAACCACCCAGGCACCCCGATCCACCTTCTTCTTCCCCTCTCCTCCTCCTTCTTTCTTCTCCTTCTCCTTCTTCCTCTTCTTTAGCATCAATAGCACTCTTCCTTACTTTTAATCTTATCATTGGTCTTGATATCTGGTAGTGCGAGTCCTGATTTTTCATTCTTCTTAATTATTATCCTGGCTTTTCTGGTCTTTTGTATTTCCATTTAATTTTTAAAATTAAATTGTCAATTACCAAAAAAAAGTTCTGGAAGTTTGATTGGTATTTTATTAAATCTATAGCTCAAATGGAGAGAAATGACATTTTATTTAAAGTGAGATTTCCATCCTTAACCTGCTATATTCTTCATTTATGTAAGCTTTTAATTTTATCGACATGTTTTATATATTTCAGTGTAAAGGATTTGCATATCTCTCATTAGATTTATCTCTAGATATTTGATATTTTAGTGCTTTCAATTGTATTTCTTTCTACTTCAGTTCTATTTCAACTAATTTTTGGTAGTAAATAGGAATTTTTTATATTGTCCCTGTATCCAGTAAACTTGTTAAATTCACTTACTAATAGTGACTACATACAGATATTTTTTTTTTTTAGATTTTCTGAGTATGAAATTATGGGTTTGTTTTGTTTTGTTTTTTGGGTTTTTGTTTTGTTTTGTTTTGTTTTTTTCACTTGCCCTTTTGCCCTAGCTAGTATCTTCAGTAAAATGTTGAACAGACCTGGTAAAAACAATATTTGCCTTGTTTCAAATCTTAAAAGAAAAGCACTCACTATTTCATCATTAACTCTGGTGCTAGGTCTTTGGTAGATTCCCTTCCCCCAATTAAATATTGTTCCTTCTACTCCTAGTTTGCAGAGTTTTTGTCATGAAAGCATGTTTAATTTTACCAATATTTTTCTGTGTTGAGATGATCATATGGGCTTTCTTTTGTTCTATTATTATAGTGCATTACACTGACTGACTTTCAAATCTTAAAGCAACATTGAAATTCTATGCAAACCCCACTTGTTCAGGATAGATAGATAGATGATAGATAGATAGATAGATAGATAGATAGATAGATAGATAGATACACACACACATAATATATATCATATATATTATAGGTTATACACATTATATATAAATATGTAGTCTTATTACAAATTTTGCATCTATGACAATAACAGATATTAGCCTATATTTTCTCTTTCTTGTATTTTTTTTGTCAGATATTGATATCAATGTTGCACTGAGTTCATAAAATGAATTTAGAAGCACTCCCTATTTCTATTCTCTAGAAGAATTCATGTAAGATTTATTTCTTCCATATGTGTTTGGAGGAATTCTTCTGTGAATCTATCAATCTGGACCTGGAGTTTTCTTTGCTGGATAGTTTTTAATTATAGAACTAACTTCTTTAATATATATAGGATTCTTCAGATTTGTTTTTCTGCTTGTGTAAATTTTGCTGTATCTCAAGGAATGTATCCATGTTATCTAAGTTGTCAAATTTACTGGCATAAAGGTGTTCACGATATTCTTTTATCATTTTCCTAATATTTGTAGAATTTGATGTGAATTCTGCTTTATTGTAGAATTTTTCCCCCCTTCATTTCTCCCTTCCTACTATGTTCTTTTTTTTTTTAACATATAATGTATTATTTGTTTCAGAGGTACAGATCTGTGATTCAACAGTCTTACACAATTCACAGTGCTCACCATAGCACATAACCTCCCCAACATCTATCACCCAGCCACCCCATCCCTCCCACCCCCCACCACTCCAGCAAACCTCAATTTGTTTCCTGAGATTAAGAATTCCTCATATCAGTGAGATCATATGATACATGTCTTTCTCTGATTGCCTTATTTCGCTCAGCATAATACCCTCCAGTTCCATCCACGTCGTTGCAAATGGCAAGATCTCATTCCTTTTGATGGCTGCATAATATTCCATTGTATATAGATACCACTTCTTCTTTATCCATTCATCTGTCGATGGACATCATGGCTCTTTCCACAGTTTGGCTATTGAGGACATTGCTGCTATAAACATCGGGGTGCACGTACCCCTTTGAATCCCTACATTTGTATCTTTAGGGTAAATACACAGTAATGCAATTGCTGGGTTGTAGGGCAGCTCTATTTTCAACTTTTTGAGGAACTTCCATACTGCTTTCCAGAGTGGCTGCACCAGCTTGCAATCCCACCAACAGTGTAGGAGGGTTCCCCTTTCTCCGCATCCCCGCCAACATCTGTCGTTTCCTGACTCGTTAATTTTAGCCATTCTGACTGGTGTGAGGTGATATCTCATTGTGGTTTTGATTTGGATTTCCCTGATGCTGAGCGATGTTGAGCATATTTTCATGTGTCTGTTGGCCATTTGGATGTCTTCTTTGGAAAAATGTCTGTTCATGTCTTCTGCCCATTTCTTGAGTGGATCATTTGTTCTTTGGGTGTTGAGTTTGATAAGTTCTTTATAGATTTTGAATACTAGCCCTTTATCTGATATGTCATTTGCAAATATCTTCTCCCATTCTGTCAGTTGTCTTTTGGTTTTTTTGACTATTTCTTTTGCTGTGCAAAAGCTTTTTATCTTGATGAAGTCCCAATAGTTCATTTTTGCCCTTGTTTCCCTTGCCTTTGGCGATGTTTCTAGGAAGAAGTTGCTGCGGCTGAGGTCAAAGAGGTTGCTGCCTGTGTTCTCCTTTAAGATTTTGATGGACTCCTGTCTCACATTGAGGTCTTTCAACCATTTGGAGTCTATTTTTGTGTGTGGTGGAAGGAAATGATCCTGTTTCATTCTGCATGTGGCTGTCCAATTTTCCCAACACCATATGTGGAAGAGACTGTCTTTTTTCCATTGGACGTTCTTTCCTGCTTTATCAAAGATTAGTTGACCATAGAGTTGAGGGTCCATTTCTGGGCTCTCTATTCTGTTCCATTGATCTATGTGTCTGTCTTTCTGCCAGTACCATACTGTTTTGATGATTACAGATTTGTAATAGAGCTTGAAGTCTAGAATTGTGATTCCACCAGCTTTGCTTTTCTTTTTCAACATTCCTCTGGCTATTCAGGGTCTTTTCTGGTTCCATACAAATTTTAGGATTATTTGTTCCATTTCTTTGAAAAAAGTGGATGGTATTTTGATGGGGATTGCGTTGAATGTGTAGATTGCTCTAGGTAGCATTGACATCTTCACAATATTTGTTCTTCCAATCCATGAGCATGGCACGTTTTTCCATTTCCTTTTGTCTTCCTCAATTTCTTTCATGAGTATATTATAGTTTTCTGCATACAGATCCTTTGCCTCTTTGGTTAGATTTATTCCTAGGTATCTTATCATTTTGGCTGCAATTGTAAATGGGATCACCTCCTTAATTTCTCTTTCTTCTGTCTTGCTGTTGGTGTATAGGAATGCCACTGATTTCTGTGCATTGATTTTATATCCTGCCACTTGATTGAATTCCTGTATGAGTTCTAGCAGTTTTGGGGTAGAGTCTTTTGGGTTTTCCACATAAAGTATCATATCATCTGCAAAGAGTGAGAGTTTGACTTCTTCCTTGATGATTTGGATGTCTTTTCTTTCTTTTTGTTGTCTGATTGCTGTGGCTAAGACTTCTAATACTATGTTGAATAACAGTAGTGATAGTGGACATCCCTGCCGTGTTCCTGACCTTAGGGGGAAAGCTCTGTTTTTCCCCATTGAGAATGATATTCGCTGTGGGTTTTTCATAGATGGCTTTTATGATATTGAGGTATGTACCCTCTATCCCTATACTCTGAAAAGTTTTGATCAAGAAAGGATGCAGTACTTTGTCAAATGCTTTTTCTGCATCTATTGAGAGGATCATATGGTTCTTGTTCTTTCTTTTATTAATGTATTGTATCAGATTGATTGATTTGCGGATGTTGAACCAACCTTGCAGCCCAGGGATAAATCCCACTTGGTCGTGGTGAAGAATCCTTTTAATGTACTGTTGGATCCTATTGGCTAGTATTTTGGTGAGAATTTTTGCATCCATGTTCATCAGGGATATTGGTCTGTAATTCTCCTTTTTGTTGGGGTCTTTGTCTGGTTTTGAGATCAAGGTAATGGTGGCTTCATAAAACGAGTTTGGAAGTTTTCCTTCCATTTCTATTTTTTGGAACAGTTTCAGAAAAATAACTCTTCTTTAAATGTTTGGTAGAATTCCCCTGGGAAGGCATCTGGCCCTGGGCTTTTGTTTGTTGGGAGATTTTTGATGACTGCTTCAATTTCCTTAGTGGTTATAGGTCTGTTCAGGTTTTCTATTTCTTCCTGGTTCAGTTTTGGTAGTTGATACATCTCTAGGAAGGCATTCATTTCTTCCAGATTATCTAATTTGCTGGCATAGAGTTCCTCATAATATGTTCTTCTAATTGTTTGTATTTCTTTGGTGTTGGTTGTGATCTCTCCTCTTTCATTCATGATTTTATTTATTTGTCATTTCTCTCTTCTTTTTGGTAAGTGTGGCCAGGGGTTTATCAATCTTATTAATTCTTTCAAAGAACCAGCTTCTACTCTTGTTGATCTGTTCTACTGTTCTTTTGGTTTCTATTTCATTGATTTCTGCTCTGATCTTTATTATTTCTCTTCTCCTGCTGGGTTTAGGCTTTATTTGCTGTTCTTTCTCCAGCTCCTTTAGGTGTAGGGTTAGGTTGTGTACTTGAGACCTTTCTTGTTTCTTGAGAAAGGCTTGTATTGCTATATACTTTCCTCTTAGGACTGCCTTTGCTGCATCCCAAAGATTTTGAATAGTTGTGTTTTCATTTTCATTGGTTTCCATGTATTTTTTTAATTCTTCTTTAATTTCCTGGTTGACCCATTCATTCTTCAGTAGGATGCCCTTTAGCCTCCATGTATTTTGAGTTCTTTCTGACTTTCCTCTTGTGATTGAGTTCTAGTTTCAAAGCATTGTGGTCTGAAAATAGGCAGGGAATGATCCCAATCTTTTGGTACCGGTTGAGACCTGATTTATGACCTAGGATGTGATCGATTCTGGAGAATGTTCCATGGGCACTAGAGAAGAATGTGTATTCCATTGCTTTGGGGTGGAATGTTCTGAATAGATCTGTGAAGTCCATTTGGTCCAGTGTGTCATTTAAAGTCTTTATTTCCTTGTTGATCTTTTGCTTAGACAATCCGTCCATTTCAGTGAGGGGGGTGTTAAAGTCCCCCACTATTATTGTATTGTTGTCGATGTGTTTCTTTGCTTTTGTTATTAATTGCCTTATATAATTGGCTGCTCCCATGTTAGGGGCATAGGTATTTACAATTGTTAGATCTTCTTGTTGGATAGATCCTTTAAGCAGGATATAATGTCCTTCCTCATCTCTTATTACAGTCTTTGGTTTAAAATCTAATTTGTCTGATGTAAGGATTGCCACCCCAGCTTTCTTTTGGTGTCCATTAGCATGGTAAATGGTTTTCCACCCCCTCACTTTCAATCTGGGGGTGTGTTTGGGTCTAAAATGAGTCTCTTGCAGACAGCATATTGATGGGTCTTGTTTTTTTATCCAATCTAATAGCCTGTGTCTTTTGATTGGGGCATTTAGCCCATTTACATTCAGGGTCACTATTGAAAGATAGGAATTTAGTGCCATTGTATTGCCTGTAAGGTGACTGTTACCGTATATTGTCTGTGTTCCTTTCTGGTCTATGTTACTTTTAGGCTCTCTCTTTGCGTAGAGGACCCCTTTCAATATTTCTTGTAGGGCTGGTTTGGGGTTTGCAAATTCCTTTAGTTTTTGTTTGTCCTGGAAGTTTTTTATCTCTTCTATTTTCAATGACAGCCTAGCTGGATATAGTATTCTTGGCTGCATATTTTTCTCATTTAGTGCTCTGAATATATCCTGCCAGTCCTTTCTGGCCTGCCAGGTCTCTGTGGATAGGTCTGTTGCCAGGCTAATGTTTCTACCATTGTAGGTTACAGATCTCTTGTTCTGAGCTGCTTTCAAGATTTTCTCTTTGTCTCTGAGACTCATAAGTTTTACTATTTAGATGTCAGGGTGTTGACCAATTTGTATTGATTTTGAGGGGGGTCCTCTGTGCCTCCTGGATTTTGATGCCTGTTTCCTTCCCCAAATTAGGGCAGTTCTCTGCTATAATTTGCTCCAATATACCTTCTGCCCCTCTCTCTCTTTCTTCTTCTGGGATCCCAATTATTCTAATGTTGTTTCATCTTATGGTATCACTTATCTCTCAAATTCTGCCCTCATGATCAGTAGTTGTTTATCTCTCTTTTCCTCAGCTTCTTGATTTTCCATCATTTGGTCTTCTATATCACTGATTCTCTCTTCTGCCTCATTTTTCCTAGCAGTTAGAGCCTCCATTTTTTTTTTTAGAGCCTCCATTTTTTATTGCACCTCATTAATAGCCTTTTTGATTTCGACTTGGCTAGATTTTAGTTCTTTTATTTCTCCAGAGAGGGTTTCTCTAATATCTTCCATGCTTTTTTCAAGCCCAGCTAGTATCTTTAAAATCATCATTCTGAGCTCTAGTTCTGACATCTTACTAATGTCCATATTGATTAGGTCCCTGGCAGTCAGTACTGCCTCTTGTTCTTTTTTTTTATGTGATTTTTTCCATCTTCTCATTTTGTCCAGAGGACAATAGATGAATGAGAGAACAAAATGCTAACAGGGTAACAACAACACCAGAAAAATATACACTAAACAAATCAGAAGAGACTTGAAACCAGGGGAAAAGAAAGGGAAAGAAAGAAAAAAGAAAAAAAAGGAAAAGAAAAAGAAAAGATTAAAAAAAAAGAATATGATCAAATATGATCAGGCTGGTGCATAGATCAGTGCCACACACTAGATTTTGGGCGTATTTTGGTCTGTTAGAAGAAAGTGCCTCCCAAAATTTTAAAGAGAGAAAAGCTTACATATGTACAATAATAAGGGTAATTACGATGAAGGGATGGAATATGACTATAAAGATGAAAATTATAAAAGATTTTGTAAAGGAATTCATAAGATAGGAAGTTGGTTGAAAAAAGTGAGAAGAGGAATTTAAAAAAAAGAGAGAGAGAGAATGTGTTCAGGCAGGAGACTAGAACAAAGCCATACACTAGAGATTTAGGGTATATTTTGGCCTGTTAGAAGAAACTGTATCCCAAAATTTTAAAGAGAGAACAACTTATATGTATACCAAAAATAAGGTTAACTACTATGAAGGGATAGAATATGACTCTAAAAATGAAAAATAAAAAAGATTTTTAAAAAAGGGATTAAGAAGATATTGGTTGAAAAAGGAAAAAAGAAAAATTCAAAAAAAAAGAAAAAGAAAATTTTAAAAAATTAACTTTGAAAGACTAAAGAATCAGGGGGAAAAAAGCCATGGATTCTATGGGCAGTAGTCCCCTAGCACTGGAGTTCTGCCATTCTCATTGATCGGTAAGCTTGGTCTTGGCTGGCTGTTCTTGCTGATCTTCTGGGGGAGGGGCCTGTTGCTGTGGTTCCCAAATGTTTTGCCGGAGGCAGAATTGCCTCGCCCTTGCCGGTCCGGGCTAAGTAATCTGCTTGGGTTTGCTCGCGGGAGATTTTGTTCCCTGAAAGCTTTGGAGGACGAGAGTGAAAATGGTGGCTTCCCAATCTCCTCCTGGAGGAGCTGAGAACTAGGGGTCCCACTCCTCAGTGAGCCCCCAGAGAAAAGAGGTCAATCACTCCCCTCTCCCCAGTCTCCGGCCGCACTCTGTGCTCACCCGGCCTGTGACCCAACGTTTTTATCTCTGGCACATGACCCCGTGTGGAGTCTCCAAACCCAGCAGATCCCTGCGGTGCACTCTCGTGCGGCTCCTCCCGGGGGGAGGAAGGTGAGTCTCCCCAGATCTGCCGCTTGTTGGGTCCCTGCTGGAGGAGCAGTGGCCCGACTGTGCCACGGATCACAGTTTATGGCAACCCCGAGCTGAGAGCCCGCGCCTGGGCTCCGCCTCTGCAGTCGGCTTCCCTGCTCCGTTACCTGGGAGCTCTGCCTCACTCAGGCACCCCCAATCTTTCTGTGACCCCGAGGGTCCTGAGACCACACTGTCCCCACAAGGGTTCCATCCCCTGCCTAGCCACTGGAGTGACGTCCCTCAGCAGAGCAGACTTCTAAAATTTCTGATTTTGTGCTCCTCGGCTCTATCACTT
The DNA here is from genome assembly GCF_002201575.2 of Neomonachus schauinslandi. NCBI lineage: Eukaryota > Metazoa > Chordata > Mammalia > Carnivora > Phocidae > Neomonachus > Neomonachus schauinslandi. The sequence goes on along the minus strand of NC_058413.1, from coordinate 82,076,460 downwards.
GCTGGTATTGGCTGATGGAGGCCTCCTCCCCAGCCATCTATCCTCCCGAATATCACTTCGGATTCACTTCTCCACACATCATACCTTCCAGAAAGTGGTTGCTTTTCTGTTCAGAGAGTTGCTGCTATTCTTTTCTTTGATCTCCTGTTGAATTTGTAGGTGTTCAGAATGGGTTGATCCTTATCTAGCTGAATTCCTGGGACCAGTCGAAATTTAGGTCTCCTACTCCTCCACCATCTTGCTTTTTGTAGAATTTGCTATGAATCCTGTTAATGCTAATTTATGATTTTTGTCTTTTTATCTTCACTAGTCTTGCTAGAGGTTTGTCAGTTTTATTAATTTTTTCAATTAACTATCTTTTGTCAACTTTCATGTGTGTGTCTGTGTTAAATTTCAATAACATACACCTTTATTACTTCCTTTGTTCTGTATTCTTTAGGTTTAGTTTATTGTTATTGTTTTAGCTTCTAGAGCTGGTGCTTTAGATCATTGATTTTCAACTTTTTTCTTTTCTGCTGTATGCATTTAGAACTGAAAATTACCCTCAGAACATCGCTTTAGTTGCATTACACAAGTGTTTTTATTATTATCTAACCAAAATGTTTTCTGACTTATATTGCAATTTCTTCTTTGAACTTTGGGTTATTTAGAATTCCTTAACTGAAAAACTTTTGGAAATATTATAATTATTAATTTATAATTTAATTCCACTCTAGGAAAAGAACTATTCTGAGTTCAGTCTTTTGAAATTAACAAGATTAGTGTTCTGGCCCCTTAGATAGTCTATTTTGGTAACTGACCCATGAGCACTTAAAAAGAATATGTACAAGGCAGTTGTTGAGTGTAGACATCTACATATGTCAATTAGCTCAAGTTAGTTGATCATTTGTTCTACTCTTCCAAATCTTCACTAATTTTTCCTTACTTGTTCTATAAATTACCGAGAAAAATATATTAAAATCTCCAACTCTGATTGTCTAATTTTTTCTCTTAGTTCTGTCAATTTTGACTTCATACATTTGGAAAGTATGTTATTAAGTACACACAAATTTAGCATTGATATATCTTCCTACTAAATTGCCCACTTTAGGGGAGCCTGGGTGGCTCAGTTGGTTAGGCAGCTGTCTTTGGCTTGGGTCATGATCCTGGGGTCCTGGGATCAAGCCCCATGTCGGGCTCTCTGCTCAGTGGATCCTGCTTGTCCCTCTCCTCCTGTTTTGTGCTCTCTCTCTGTCAAATAAATAAATAAAATCTTCAAAAAATAAAAATAAATTGCCCACTTTAGGGGAACCTGGGTGTCTCAGTCACTTAAGCATCTGCCTTCTGCTCAGGTCATGATTCCAGGTTCCTGGGATCAAGCCCCACATCAGGCTCTCTGCTCAGTGGGGTGTCTGCTTCTCCCTCTTCCTCTCCTTCTGCCACTACCCCTGCTTGTGCTCTCTCTCTCTGTCAAATAAATAAATGAAATCTTTAAAAAAATAAAAATAAATTGCCCACTTTATCATCATTACATAACCTTAAGGACAAAAAATATTTCTTACCTTAGAATTGACTTCATCTATCTACATCTGTGCCATTGAAACAAACAAGGTCATTGGGATTCCATGGCATGATTTGATTATATGGAGTCAGAATGATGCAGAAAATGGTGAAATTCAATTTTATGACTATGATCTAAAGGAAAACCTCCAATTTAAAAAAAAATCATAAAAAATTTTAAGACTTTCTTGGGGTCTATGGTTAGCCATGGACCCCATACTAAAGCACATATGTTCAAAGTCATTAGGTTTAGGCCAATGAAAAATTTCAGGGGAAAAAAAGCAAAAGATTAAGAGATAACAAGCCAATAAAACTCATTCCTTATTGGAAAAAAAAATTGACTTTGTTTGATTTAATAAAGCTTTGACAACTTTCCTTTTGTTAGTACTTCTGTGGTATATATTTTTAAATTTTATTGCTTCCCACCTTTCTGTTTACTTATATAATATGCTCCTGTAAACAGCATCTAATTGTGGTTTTTAAATCCAGTTTGACAATGTTTATCTTATTAATTGGATTTCTTAGCCCATTTAAAATCAATATAATTACCCATATATTTTAGATAGTTTTAAGATAAATATCTTTTCTCTTTGTATCATCTGTTTTTTATCATTTCCTTATCTTATTTTAAATCAAGTATTTTAAATTATTCTATTGGTTTTTGTTTGTTTTTTAAAGATTTGATTTCATTTTATTTCAGAGAGAGAGTGAGAGAGAGAGAGCACGAGATGGGGGGAGTGGGAGAGGGAGAAGTAGACTACCCGCTGAGCAGGGAGCCTGATGTGGGGCTCGGTCCCAGGACCCGGGGATCATGACCTGAGCCGAAGGCAGACGCTTAATGACTGAGCCACCCAGGTGTTCCTAAATTATTCTATTGTTTACTGAGTTATGGGTTGGCTGTTCCTTTCAGCACTTTAAAGATATTCCATTGTCTTCTGTCTTCCACTGTTTATGCTGAAAAGGCTGTCATTAATCTTACTGTTGCTCCTTTGAAGATAACGTGCTGTTTTGTTTTGTTTTTTTCCTGAACCATTTAAGATTTTTCTCTTTATCTTCCATTTTTAGCAGATTGACTATGATGTGCCTGGTGTGTTTTCCTTTGTATTTATCTTCTGTATGATTCATTGAGCATCTTGAATCTGTGGGATATCTTCCAACAGTTTAGAAAATTTCTCTGACATTATCTCTTCTGCCCATTCATTGTCTCTTCCTTGTCTGGGACTCCAATCATATGTTCTATTAGACCTTTTTGTTTGTGTTCCACATGTCTCTTCAGCTCCATTCCTTTCTTTCCCCTTTCCTTTTTGTCTCTGCACTTCTTATTATCCCAGCTTCTGGTTCCTTAGTGCTGTCTTCTGGCATGTCCAGTCTGCTCTTCAATACATTTTTCTGCTAGAAACATAGTTCTGCTCTTTGAAGATTTTGAGTTTAATTCTTCAGACTCCTTCCCCCATGCAGTTTCAAAATCTGGCAAATGCCTTAGGGAAAAGGCAGACTGTATTTGAGGAGGCCCTTCTCTCTATCTGGATTTAGTCTCCTTCGAGATTGCAGAATATTTCCCTCTGCTTTTCCAAGTCCTTGCCTAGTTCCCCACCCTCCTGTGCACAGACCCAATCTCAGAAAAATATCCTATTGGGAAAACCTAACCATACATTTGGGGCTCCTTGCATTTCCAATCTGTCACACCAGCTCTGAGCCCTAAAGCTTCCTAACTTCTGTCTCCCAGTATTGTCCCTCTGAGGGGGGCCAAGACTAAACACAGGACTGGTCCTAGAATCGATAAATGCCTCCAAAGGAGAAAATCATTGGCAGTGACCAGTTTTCCTCAGAAGGGCTCCTTCTCTCTGGAATCCCAATTCTTTTCTTCCTTATTGCTTACATGATCTCCAAAGTATTTTAAAATACACTTGTATAATGTGTCTGGCTTTTTAAAGTTAGGCTGCTGTCATCCAATCTAGAAGTAGAAATTCTAAAATCTATTCTTATTTCCCCTTCTTTCTTACTTAAAAAGTATATGCACATGCATACACACAAGCATTAAAAATCAACTATAAAATGTCAGTGGCATATAACAATAAGTGTGTGTTCTTTATCTATCTGGAATCAGTTAGGTGTCAGCTAGATATCTCTCCTGAGTTGCCTTAATTTCTGGGGATCAGTTGATCTGCTCTGGCTGCCAACATAGGCTGGCTTCAACCGGAGCAATTAGAGCACTCTGGCTCTGCTCCTTGTTTCAGTAATCTTCCAGCAGGCTACCAAGGGCATGTTTTCATGGCAATGGCAGAAACATGATAGAGCAAAGCCCTAAAGCACAGGCCCATCCAAGCTTTTGCTTCTGCAATATCTGCTGATATCCCATGAGCTGAAGCAAGATACCTGATCAGTTCCAGAGTTCAGGAAGGAAGGCACTAGAAAACTACATGGCAAAAGGTTTAAACACAAGAAGGGATAAAGAAAGGAGGACATCTACTATATCCTGCAGTCTCCCAGATCCAGTTCATTCCAGATCTCCTCTCATCACCGTGGGCTTCTTGAAAGTCTTTATCACTCTCTCCATGTCCTCATCTCCCCTTTAACCCAGTCCACTGCAATTTGGCTTCCTCTTCTGATCTTTCCACTAGACTTGTTCTCAATAAGGTTGCCAGTGGACTGTAAATTGCCAAATCCAATATGCATTTTTTGGTCCTTATCTTATGTGACAGAGCCTGTTAGTTGGGCATAAATCTAAGTCCTACATTCTGTAGGCAGATCATGCTTGTGCCATATATCTTCCGTTTGCCCCTCAAGATTTATTCTCCACCCCTCTCCTCCCTTCTCTCTTCTGCTGTATGGGTTACATCAATGGACTCCTGTACCCTCTGGCCTCTAATTGGCTCCAACCTGTGGGAATTCTTATCAGGAGATTGGAGAGAGAAAGGAGGAGATCATGGTATTTATTCCCATGGTTCTATACCAGGAGCTGGTTCTCTCCCTTGCCACTGCTCTTCTCAAGGTGGCTTGCTCTATATGACACCTTCTCCTTCCCAATTATGGTGACTGCTCCTTCCCTTCTTGTCTTCAGGCATAAGATGGTGTCAGTCAGCCACCAATTGCCCCCTGTGCCTGCGTTACCTCACTGTGGTCTTCCTACATCCTTCTCACACCCATAAAAATAATCCCTTTATAAGTAAACCTTCCTCTAATTATCTGTCTCTTGTTGGAACTCTAATTGATACAGTGTAGTACCACTCATTATTTCCCTCTCCATCTCAGTATATCCATTTACATTTAGGACTCAGATGCTGTTCTTTCCACTCATCCAATCACATCCAATAATTTATTTTGAGGAAGAGAGGGAGAAAATGGTGAGTCCCTAGTCCCTACCCTTTGAAATTTTAGGAATTGAGATATCCTCACTGGAAACAAAAACAAACACCTAAAACAGAAGGAACCAGCACTTCATGTATGCAATATGTGGCTCTCTCTAGACTATGGAGCACAGCATTCATGTTTGCATCCTTCCTGCTTATTTGGCAAATGAGACATGGAGTCATTGAAATGTATGGTTTCAATGGAAAGCTAATGTGATTTCATCCCAGCTTGTGAAGACATACAGATGATATTTACATGACCTTTCTATTATATTTTGACTCTACTGACCACTTCCTCCTTGAGACTCTCTACTCCCTGGTTCTCCTCCCCTTTCTGACCTGTCCTTTTAGGTCTGCTTCTTAGTCTCCCTTTTCTCTGTCTTCCCCTTAAATGTTGGTGTTTCCCAAGATTCTATTCTTGGCCCCCTGCTCATCCCTCTTGCCATGTTCTCACAAGCAATCTTGACCACTGTCATGATTTAACATGAGGCTTCATTTGTTCTTTCTCTGCAACATGTTGACTTAGGTACAAGTGTTGGGAAAATCCTAAGATCAGGAAAGGAAATTGGTGTGCAGAGATACCTGAGCCCCAGAGGGGAAGTGATAATAGCTCATGGGACTGTGCCTGTTCTCTCAATCCTCCAAGGAGCAGAGAAAGGGCTGAGCAAATGAGTTCAGCTTTCTCTCTCCCCAAGCCCAGAAGAATGAGAGATGATCAGGGAGCTGAGAGGCTTCACTCTGGTGCCTTACAAGAGGGTTGAAAACTCCCTGCTGCTGTTGTTATCACAAGGAGTCAAAAATTATATTTGCAGATAGACATGGCCCAGGATATCACCTATGAACCTATATAAGAAAAAAAACTTGAGGAAAATCTTTACTTTCAATTTTTTTTAAGTCAAAGACTTCAAGATGGAGAGTGATGGAGATAAGAAAGTGGTGAGTAATAAATACACACCTAGATGTCATTTTGACTACATATCCATATGTAGTCAAATGTATATTGAAAATGAGTATCTGGAATATATAATCTAAGAAATAGGGATTCTCCCAAATTTAATAAAAGGGCAAAACAGCAATAAATAGCAACCAAAAAATAAATAGCAAACAAACAAAAATATAGAAAAGGAAAACCAGGAGACCACAAAATAAAATGAATAAAAAATATGAAAAAGGAATGCTACATAAAGTGTAACAGTTGTGACTCAGTGTGAATGAATTGAATGTTCCTTGGAAAAATACACCATTAGATTGCATTAAGAAACATATTTATAAATATGCTATTTAGAAGAAAAGAAGCAGCATATTTTAACAAAGACAAAGAAAAATTGGAGACTGTCAGTGTTGGTATGAAGGCTAACTAGATGACCTAGAAAGCTTCCTGCCTCAAAAAATCTAGAATGTTGGATGAAATAAAGTACACATATTTCTGAATGCAGAGCTTTCATAAGAAAGTACTAGTAATTGCCAGTAGCCAAAAATTAAAAAGGAATTGGAAACTAGAATCCTAAGCTTAAGCTGATGCTATGGTTGACCTGAGCTGGGGGTGGAGGGGTGGGGTGGGGAGGGAAGGGTCCAATCCCTATAAGTAAAGAGCTGGGATTTTAACACCTGGGGACAAGATCCAAGGCATAGTCTCACATAAGGCAGAGTGTTGGTCCTCATATGCCACATAAAGCCAGGACCCCTGCAGGACCATATCCTCAGTGGAAAAAAAAAAAAATCAGGAAAAATCCAGCCACCAACACAAGGAGACAGAGATACTTGTCTGTCTCAATCTGTGGTTCACATTTATTTGGGCTTGTTCTTATGTCTTTCTTTCTTTCTTTCTTTCTTTCTTTCTTTCTTTCTTTCTTCTTTCTTTCTTTCTTTCTTTCTTTCTT
>NC_058413.1:82060702-82069681 GCF_002201575.2 Neomonachus schauinslandi | reverse complement strand
TTCTTTCTTTCTTTCTTTCTTTCTTTCTTTCTTTCTTTCTTTCTTTCTTTTTTTAGATTTTATTTATTTATTTGACAGAGAGAGTGAGAGAGCATAAGCAGGGAGAGCAGCAGAGGGAGATGGAGAAGCAAGTTCCCAGCTGAGCAGGGAGCCAGATGCGGAACTTGATCCTAGGACCTGAGCAAAAGGCAGACGCTCAACTGACTGAGCCACCCAGGTGCCCCTTCTTATGTCTTTCAATTAAATTTTACCATTTGATCTGTAAAGGTCTTGCCCATCTTTTGTCAGATTTATTCCTGTTTATATTATTTTGTTGTTGACATCACTATTATAAAGGTACTTTTTAATTTACATTTTCTGTTGTTAGTATAAAGAAATAGCACTGATCTTAAATCCAGCAATCTCACTTAGTTCTCTTACTATTTCTAATAGTTTGTTCACAGATGCACACAGATTTTTTATGTAGCTATTCATATTATTTGAAAATAATGAAAGTATTGTTTTACTTTCTAATTTTTAAACCTCTTATATTTTTACTTTTTTCAACTACAGTGATTGGATTTCCAGTACAATATTTCATAATAGAATTGATGCCTTATTTCTTTTCTTATTCAGGGCTTTAAAAGGATGCTTCTAATGATTCACTTCTACAGGTTTTTGGTAAACATTCTGTTCTGAAAGTACATGATCAATCACCAGCCCCAGCCTGCAGAGATCAGCCACTGCTGAGCCTCCCATCCATGCTGGTGCCCTTCTCACCGACACATTCTTCTCTACTGGGTAAATCAGGAGTCCTCCAACCCAATCAGAAAACACAGTAGGCCAGTGGATTTCCTGGTTCTATATAATGGTCCATTCTAGCATGCCCACTTCTCCAAGCCTCTTGATTCCTTCCTCCACAGTCTGCAGCAGAGTTCTGATATATTTATTTCACTTCATGTGGGCCATCACATTCATCTCACTCTCAAGATAATTTAAAAAAAAAAAAATCATTCCAGCAGCTCCTAGAATCACCTTCCAAGGCTCTCGCAAGATTGTGAAGACCTGTGTTGTGGGAGTGTTCCCATGTTAACAAATTCTCCTGCAGAGAGTTTTATGTTTTGACCCTTTTGGTTCAGTGCCCCAGGATCTACTTGAAGGCACACTGTCCAAATCCCTGCCCAGGGCATGTTAGCCAGACCCTGGTGAAACCCCTGTCTTCTCAGCAGACTCAACAGTTGCCCAGTGGGTCACACTGAGGTTTGACCCTCATTATTTGTCTGGTGATAAGAAGGGAAGAATGGGGTAGTTAGTAAGGAAGTGTCTTATGAGACACTTGCCTTGTTTGAGGCATCTGCATGTTCTTCAAGCAAGGAGGGGGTTCTATCTTCCAAGAGGTCAGAGGTATGAGAGGAACCTGGAGGTTTAGGATTTTCCAATGCATTCATCTATATATTCCCATTCTGGATTACAGGGTCTCACTCCTTCTCTATCAAAGCTGTGACTTGGCATAAGAGACTCACCAGGCTGAAATTCAGCCTTCTCCATAATTCTTCCAGTCTCACAATTAAGTCCTGGGTCTGGTCTTCAGTTTTGTTTGCTCTCCTGTTGCAGGAGATGAAGTCTTTTTCTAGCTGCAAAGGAAGCATTTTGACTCACACTTGACTTTAAATTGGTGATTGATTGCCCTGATCCTGCATCTTCTTTCTTCAAAGCATCAGTGGCATTCTGCAACAGCCACTCAATAATTCCACATTCCTATAAGTATTCTTTTCCCAGTATCTCTCAAATATAAGATATTCTAAGACCCAGTTCATCCCCTTCACCTGAACCCTGCCTCAGTTCAGCATAGGTGATATCTTAGCATTTACGTTGTAAGCACATGCCAGGGGGGTAAGGGTGCTCTTAACACTGTATTCACCACCATGATGTGGTCCTGTTGCCAGAGAGTTGGCAAGTGACCCAACACAAGAATGCCATCCTTAGAGTCTCGTAGCAGCAGGTCTTAGAATGGATTCCCTATGTGCAGAGCCTAAGGCAAGCAACTGGGCATATGTGGTATGTGGTAGAAATACTCTTCAAGAAAAAACATATAAGAGGGTAAGAAATTCTAGACAGAATTGGGGAAAGAAGGATGTGGTCTGGGGCACCTGGGTGGCTCAGTCAGTTAAGTGTCCCACTCTTGGTTTTGGTTCAGGTCATGATCTCAGAGTTGTACGATTGAGACCCACAATGACTCTATGCTCTGCGAGGAGTCTGCTTGAGATTCTCTCCCTTTCTCTCTGCCCCTCCTCCTGCTCACAAGCATATGCTCTCTCTCTCTCTCTCTCTCAAATAAATAAATAAAATCTTTTTAAAAAAACAAAAAAAGAAAGATGTGGTCTCAGCTGAATTCTAGCCTTGCCCTAATCCGTGGAGATCACCATAGAGGTGCACTCTCTTAAGGAAAGGTTATGGTCTTTTGTATTCCTGTGTCAGCCATTGTCCCAGGGGGAGGGGTATATAACCTCTTGGCAAAAACTTGTGTCAGTCAAGGGTGCTTCTCTAGCAATGGGGAACTTGAGCCATTAGTTACTACCACCAGAGAAGCTGGAGGATGGAAGTACCTGTCCAGTATAGGGGATCAAGATAGGACATTACAGCACCCACTGTGCTCCTAAACCTTTAAACAATGTCCTGGAAAACTTTCACTTAGTGGTCAGCAAATTCCCCCATGTTATCAGAACTTTCCCTCTGCCTCCTAGCCTTAGATTAGTCAATAGCCACTGTCTTGACTTCCTCAGCCCACTTCAGCTGGACTGCTGTCCCCACCATTCCACTGAGGCTGCCTTTACCAACACCATTAATTACATACCTCTACACTGCCCAAACCTGTAGTCATTTCTGTTTTTACCTTACTTTTCTTCATTCAGTGGCTTTTAGTATATCTCTTATATACCCCTTCTCCACTCTACCCACTTCCTAGGACTTAAACACCATCCCTCTGAGGATCATCCCTCAATCTATATCTCTGGTCCTAGTCTTCCTCTGGAATTCCAGACTCATATCCAGTTGGTCACTTGTCATCTCCAATCGGATGTTTAATAATCATGAGATGTTACAAACTCTTGATTTCCCCCCCTTTTCATATCTCCTCCTTCGGTCTTCTCGTTCTCACTCAGGTAACAATTTTAGGAGTCATTCTTAACTCTTCTATTTCCCTCACCTCCCACATTAGATCTTTCAGCAAGCCTGTCAAACCTCCCTACAAACATGTACCAAACTGGCATTCCTTCTGTCCCTCTGTACTATGACTGCCCTAATCTATAACACCATCCTCTCAATTTTGAACTACATGCATGGTCTTCTCACTGGTCTCCCTGCTTCTGCCCTTACCCTCCTAACTTCCTACAGCCTACTCTCCACCAGCAGGGGAGGGATCTTTTTAAAGCATAAATCGGATCATACCTTTTCCCAGCTTAAAACTCTCCAAAGAATTTCCATCACCCTAAAACAAAATTGAATTCCTTATTCAGGTTTGCAAAGCCCTGGTGTATCTCTCCAGCCTTATCTTCTGCCCCTCTGCCACTCTTTCCTGCACACTCACATCTCACTGCTCTTTGTTCTTCAGACATACCAAACTCATTCCTATCTTAGGGCCTTTGCATTAACTGCACCCTCTACCTAGGATGCTCTTTTCTGATTGGTCCCTTCTTACCACCAATGAGACAAGACTCAAATGTTACTTTGGAGAGGACTTCCCTAAACATCCAATCTAAAGCAGCCAACTAATCACTCTCTCTGCATAATGCCCAATACAATTTAATACTGATGGATTAAGAGATTGACTGGTTGGCTACACTGGTTGGCTAAATTCTGGCTACACCAGAATTTAAGTTATAGGAAAGCAGAGACTCTATCTGATGGCTCTAGACCATTTCTCTCCCCTAAACCTGCTCCTTTGAGATATGTGCCTTTCTTTTTTTTTTTTTTTAAAGATTTTATTTATTTATTTGACAGAGAGAGATACAGCGAGAGAGGGAACACAAGCGGGGGGAGAAGGAGAGGGAGAAGCAGGCCTCCCGCCGAGCAGGGAGCCCAATGCGGGGCTCGATCCCAGGACCCTGGGATCATGACCTGAGCGGAAGGCAGACGCCTAACGACTGAGCCACCCAGGCGCCCCGAGATATGTGCCTTTCAAAGCTACCACTTCCTCCCTCTCATTGCTCACATCTCCCTTCTCAAGACCCTTCCATTCACTGAGCACCTGCCTCAGTCTTCCTCTCTTCCCAACTTCCACCATCACTTTTAGTGATGACCTGCCCAGGTGAGCCATCCATCACCCTTCTTATCTCTTTGGGTTCTTTGTCTTTAGTGAATTTTCTCTCACCCTACCTAAGCCATTTATCCACAGTGACAGCATAGACCTGGTCATTACCAGAATTACTCTTCCTTTAAATTATGAACACACTCTTATCAGGATCTGACCACAAGCCCCTATTCTTCAAGCACTGTGGCCCACACTGCCCTCCCCGCAATAAAACCAAGTAGCAATCAAGACTCCAAACCATTGGACCCATCACTTTATTTGTATTTATTAATCTTGTTCTATCTTATTTACTTATCAACATTAGATTCTAAGGTTTATTATGACTATTATCTTATAATCTCTCTCAACTACATTGTCCCTCTTCCTCCAAATCATGCTTTTCTAGAAAATCCACAAGTCTGGATAAAACACAATATATTGTCACCAACCTCAAACTGGCACACAAAACAGCCCAGCAATTCTCAGCATTTCTCAAGGAAGCTCATTTATTCTTCATATTTTTTCCACCACCACCACAACCCCTCTGATATTTTGTCTATCCAATAACCTTGTCTCTCACTTCATAAGAAAACATAAGTCACCAAATGAGAACTCTCCACTATTCCTATGACATCCTGGCATCAACTTCCTTCCTGTCCCAAAGGATAACATACCCCACCCTTTCTCAAAAGGCCAGTTCATTTGTATGTGGTCTGGATCCTCTTTGCTGTATTTAATCGAGAACCGTGTTACTTTTGTTACCACCATTCTCTCTGGTATCATGAGTCTCTTCCTCTGCTGGCTCATTCTAGCATCCTAAAACATACTTTAATATCTCCTGACTTAAAAACAAATAAAGCTTATCCTTGTGATACAAGCTATATTAACTACAAGCTATATTAACTCTGTCTTTTGTTTCCTATATTCTAATGCACTGACATCTAGGGCCTTGCTGACCCTGGAGGGACTGCCCCTCCCAGGGCTAGCCAATACCTACAGATAGTAGATAATTTGCCCACAAGTGTATTTTTCAAATACAAACCAACCTATCCAGTGTCTACACCCCAACCAGCTCCTTTATCAGGCTCTCACACTCTAGGCCATTATCCCCCTACCCTAATCACCCCAGGGCCAGGGACCAGACGACTAGGAACAGCCCCTATGCTATGGAGCCTGCTGAAATTATCCAAACTAGCCAATCCTTAACCTGTTTCCCCTGCCTTGCTCATTCCTTCCTGTGGAAACTACAATAAAGACTCTTGCCCTCAGCTCCCCTTCTCCTTCTGCCTCCTGAACAACTCTGGTGTGCCCCTGCATGGCCCCTTAATAGTATGGTATGTCCTCTCCCCTTGGGAACTGTAACAAACCATCTTTTCAGTGACAATTGTCTACTGATCTGTTGGCCCCACTACACCTCAGATTTTCTATTTTTTGAAACTCTAGTCTTCTCAAAAGTATTGCTTCTAGACTTGTCTCTCATGCTCATCCCCCATGCCTCAACTGATCCAGTCTAGTTCCTGCTCCCACCAGTGCACTGAAGCTGCTCTTACCAAGGTTACCAATGACCAGCAAATTCAATGCTGCCAAACAGAATAGGCATTTTCTGACCAGCCACTCATTCTTTCAATGTATTTATTAAATCTCTCTCTTGTGAGAGGCATTCAGACTCCAACAGTGAACAGGTCAGATAGGGCCCAATCTCCAAGGAGCTTACACACGAGTGAGGCAGACACACAATGAGCTAGTGTAACAGAGTGTTAAGGGGCACTTAAAGGGCAACACTCCTGCTGTCTTCAAATGGGCAACTAAGGCTCCAAACTGAGGATAAAGGGGAGCTAAGTACCTCTCCTTCTCAAAATAGCCACAGTTGTTAAGAGGGCCAGTTACTCCAGCACAACCTACCAAGAAGCAACATCCCCCACCCCATAACTCTGTGCTGGTAAGATAGAGGCCTGGGGAGGGAAGAGAAGGGACAGACTGAAGTCTACAGTCACTGCCTTATGGGGAGCGTTTGTAGATAATAAGAGGCTTATCTCTCCCCTCCCTATCTGGGCAGAAAGGGTAAGTTTTCCACTCAAAGCCAAATGAAATAAGGACTCTAAAATAACCTGTCATAGAGATTGGGGTTGCCATCAAGAGGGAAAGAATGTTGTCTCTCTCCTTGGAATGGCTCCTGGCTGAGCTGCAGTACCTTGTGGCTCAATCTGGTGCTGCTAAGGGAACTCCCCAAGAGAGAATGACCAGTGCACCCTGATGTTTGAGAGTAAGCATCAACACAGAGAATGCATGTCTCCCACCCAGTGTTTCTTGAAGGAGGGATGCCGACAAGAATAACTCCATCAGAAAGGTTAAGTGATTTCCCCAAATTCATCAGTTACTCAATGGCAGAACCAAGACAAAGGGGGTCAGGGGATCTGAAGGGGATAGGGAGCAAACCATCATAAATATGACCAGTTTATAGATGGGGGCTGAGGGCACAAAGGTGAAAGGCAATTTCTCAGAAGCAGAGTGAGCTACAATCTGAGATTTCATGGTCCTGGGGAAAGATCTTACCCATCTCCCCTGATGAAGAAACTAAAGCATCTTGAGATCCTTCCTTAACACCATGTTAGTGGACAGAAGGGTACAGGGGCCCTAACCATAGAGGGAAAGGATTCAGTGGAAATAGGGGAAAGGATCCCAAAAGGGAAGACTGGGGATACAAAAGGAAACTTCTGCTAGTTTACAAGTCTGACTTGGGCTTACCATGTACCATGCAGTCTGCATGAGGACAGAAGGTCCCTTACTGCCCAGGACAGCCTGGTTTCTTTCTAAAACCTAAAAGCAAAGGGTCTTGACCCCAGAAATCAGTAGTGTTTTGAGGTTTATAAAGCTTATAAAGTTTGCTTATCCCATGGTCTTTCCCCACCTTTCTTTGTCACTGTCATTTAGCTGAATTCCCACTAATAAATGTATTGGCTTTGCTCAGTAGGGTTCCAGAGTCTCATTTTCCAGACTCAGGGGGCTATATGACCTCACTGGGAGAATACAGGTATCCAGGCACTGGAACGTGTCCATCTGAGAGGAAGCATAAGAGAAAAAATACAGGACCAGGACTAATGTCTGAGGCCTCTTCTTATTTTCTAGGCAACTTCTTGCTGCCTTATAGCCTTTGTGGAATGAGGAGGGGTATGGAAGGGCTGAAGGAAAGAAGGGAATGGGGGAGGAAGCAATGGGGATGCGGAGGCAGAAGGAGAGAGGGGGAGGGGAAGAGGAAAAAAGAGACATTGGTGACTCATTTGTTGGTTCTCACCCTCTCATTCCTATCTCTAAAAAATAGAGAAACACATATTTTACTTAAACCATAAAGTTACCATAAGCACCAAATGAAATACATGTGAAAGAATTGTTTAAAGCATGGAGCACCGGGTCAACATGAAGTTAGGGCCAATTTTAAAAATAGATTGAAGTCCCTAAAATAACACAATTTAACACAGAGAAGGGCCTCCTGATCCAAACTACTTATTTTTTTCCTCACTAGTTAATTTTTTTAAAACTCATCTTTGCCACAGAGCTGACAAATGTGACAAAAATGTTCCTTTCTGTCCACAAGCTCCTCCTATCAAATACACACCACTGGGAGAGGATTAATGGACCACTGGGTTTTGCCACCTACTGTGACGAAATTGAGAGCTGGCCTGCATGAGGGTGGGTTTGGCAACGTAGCCACCACACTCATTTATGTAAATAGGAGACAGTGAAACGCTCCTTCATGTATTGGCTTTTAAAAATCAAGTCCAGAGTCTACAAGAAGTATCAAAAAGATTTTTGTTATTGGGGTGCCTGGGTGGCTCAGTTGGTTAAGCTACTGCCTTCTGCTCAGGTAATGAACCCAGGGTCCTGGGACCAAGTCCTGCATCCGGCTCCTTGTTCATCAGGGAGCCTGCTTCTCCCTCTACCCCTCCCCATGCTTGTGCTCACTCTCTCTCTCCCTATCAAATAAATAAATAAAATCTTAAAAAAAATATTTTCGTTATGGCCTGCTAAGAAAAAGGGAGGGCAGAGGCCATGAAATGGAAACTAGGTATGGATGAGAACTGTGACCAATAATCAAGGCCAAAGCAAGATACGTGATCACTAGATAGAAAGCTCGCTGGCATCAGAGCCCCATCTCATGGTGTTCAGGGAATTTTATATGGAGACTTCTTACTCAATGGCAAATGTGTTTAAATTTGTAGATGGACCTATTTTTGTTTGTGTTTGTTTGGCTGATGGGTTGGTTGGTTGTTTTCTTCACTTGGGACTCTGAGCATAAATAGGGATATCATGGTATTTGCCCTGCACCCAAAGACAAAGTGAAATTAAAACCAAGCATCCTATGAGTTGATATTCAGAGAGTACTGCAGAGATAGAACACAGGAAGGATATCAAGAAACAAGAAAGGGGCAGCAGGGTGGTTCAGTGGGTTAAGCCTCCAACTCTTGATTTCGACTCAAGTCCTGAGATCGAGCCTTGCCTTGTGCTCTATGCTGAGCGTGGAGCCTGCTTAAGATTCTCTCTCCCTTTCCCTCTGCCCCCTCCCCCCACTGGCACGTGCATGCACTCATATGAGCACTCTCACTCTCTAAAAAAAAAAAGAAAGAAGAAAGAAAAAGAAAGAAAGAAAGAGGAAAGAAAGAAAGAAAGAAAAGAAAGAAAGAAAAGAAAGAAAGAAAGAAAGAAAGAAAGAAAGA
>NC_058413.1:81951058-82060692 GCF_002201575.2 Neomonachus schauinslandi | reverse complement strand
AGAAAGAAAGAAAGAAAGAAAGAAAGAAAGAAAGAAAGAAAGAAAGATGGTGTGTTAAGAGAGGGAAAGCATGCTGATTTAGGCAGTCAAATCCACCAAATCAACCTTGGGGATGATGGAATGAGATGTGGAAGCCTGCTAATCCCTTCAAATGAAAGGAAAGACATAATTCAAGCATGAAGAGTCATGGCACCACTGACTCCTGTAGTAACATTTTGCCTAGGGCTAGCCTGGATTAGAGTGGGGGCTCAGTTAGACAAAGATGGAATCAAAAAACTCTCTTCATCTCATAATTGAAAAGTCAGCATATCTTCTAGTCTGTAAAGCTCTCAGGCATCGTAAAAAAAATCTACCAAGTTAGAGAACTTTATGGGTATTAGACACTGAGCTGAGCTACCCATTAGTTTTTGCTAGTGTTATTGTCCCAGGGAGGCCCATTCAGGTGATTTGTTTTAAACTGCAACCAGTTTAAACTGCCCTCCCTCTGCACTCCACCTGTCCCTTATCCTGCTCTACTTTTTTTTCCAAAGCTCTTATCACCTTATTATATTCTATGTAATTTTCTTATTGTGGTAATTGCTTATTGTTGGTCTCCCCACAACTAGAATAGAAGCCCTAGAAGAATAGAAACCTTATCTGTTTTGCTCACCGATGGATTCCAACTGCATGGAACAGGGACTCACACATAAAATACCTTCACTACATATTTGCTCAATGAATGAAGAGTCATTCCTTAATCTCCAAGCCTCAAATCCTTCCAGAATCAGGTTCAGTCATGAGTTTAAAATTTTAGGGTTAATTAGAGAGACCTAAAGCCAGAGGTGAGATTAGAAGATATCAGAAAATACTTCTTAGGTACAAATAAAATTAGAAAATAAACTTTTTTAGCAAATGTTTATTTATATCAAAATACAAAACATTTCTGAAGCAGAGTAATGTTACATGAGGAGCAATTAAATACTCAACTTCTTTTAATCAGTTTAACTTGCAACACTCCCAGGATACCTTCACTGGCTACACATCTTGTCGTTTGATGTGCCCTTTGTCCTCTTTTTCTTTGTTTGTGTATGTACGTGTTTGCTTGTTTTGATTTTTAACTCACTATATGAACATGCAGTGTTACTGGCGATGAGTTGGTTAGTATCCAGCAAGCCTGAAAGTCCCAGTGAGTGGAGCCTGGCATGGCAGCCTGAGCCAACACAGGCTGCAGATCCTCTCTAATTGAGTTTGGGGTGTCACTCGGTTTTTTAACGGGCAAGAGTCTAAGGCCAAAGGAGTCCTTGGTAGCCAGGGAAGGCATTATTGCTTAGGGCCACAGAGCAGGCGTGGCTTAGGGGTCATCTCAAGCCGGGTCTTCTTTGTGGTTTGGGAAGAAGGGGTAGGACAGCCAATCGGAGCCCACCTGGAGAGGTGGCAGCTAGAACAGGCCTGGGGCCCGGGAATGGAGGTCAAGGGACCCTGCAGGAGGAGCCCCCTTCCCCAAGAAAGCAAGCAAGAGCTGGAGAGAAGAAAGGTTCCTCCCACTCTTGGCAGTCTGTGATTTGGTGGTTGGAGATGCCTGCCTCTTAGATGGGCTCTTTATAGATGCTTAGCATTTGGAGATTTTGAGGGAAAAGCACCTGGTTAAGAGTATAGCTGTTTCCCTACACCTCCATTCCCTGACAGAGAGGAAAGGGAAGGACAGGAAATAGGGGAGAGGACACACTCCCCCTTTCATTACAACCAGCCCACTCCCAGACCCAACCTGGGTCTCCCTTCCAGACCCCCAGTTAGTGCATTCACTTTGGCATTGTGCACCTGTAAGCACACACACACACGTACACATGCACACACACACACATACACAAATGCCTGGTTTCCTTTCAAAGTCTACTCAGGAAGCAGAACGGTGTCCCATCTTCACCATCATCCTCTGCTCCAAGGGGTCCCCTTGGCCCACAGGTTCCCAAGACCCAGCCCCAGGCTTGGCACACACTGACATTCCCAGGCTTTTGAGAAGAGGGTGAGAGAGAGCAAGAAGCTCACCAGAGACAGGCTATACAGAGTGTAAGTATGTTCATATAAGGCTTTGGTACAGCACCGATTTAATGTTCTTATAGTTTGATTTCTAAATTGTCTCTTAGAAGAAAAAAAAAAAGCTTACTGAAAAAATAGTGTTTTTATTTACTTTTGAGTTACATACCTGAAGTTCAAAAAGTAAGCCTCTAGTTGCCATTCAAATCCACACTTAAAGGTGTTCTGTGTGCAGCTGTACAATTTGTTGGTGTGTCTTTAATAATTAACCAAAGTCAGCCAACCAATACCATGAAGTCAGCTGCCCATGATAACTGACTTTAACCAGTCCATACATGAAGAAAAGAGAGGGAGAGAACACAAAAGCCATCCCCATGTCTCCCACCCCCAACCCCTAGGGGGAAAAAAATCAAATAGAAGACAAAATACAGCAAGATTTAAGGAACCAGTGGGATGAAGGAGGTTCAGTCCAGCTGGCCTCTTCAAGAACAGCACCATAAAGCACCCTAGCGCAGTTATGTGGTAATACTTGACATTCAAGAATGGAAACGAGGTTTGAATGGTCTTCACGAGAAGGCCTGGCATGGGTGGAGAGCAGCTCCCAAAGAAAGCTGAAGAAGGAAAAGAAAGAGGTTGAAATGAGAGCAAGAACTCCCATGATGAAACTGATCATCACATCCAGATTCATCAGAAAAGAATTCATACAAGAGGCTACCAGGCATCTGGAGGTATGGAGTTTTTAAGAGGTCTTGGGGAGGGGGCATCAGGAGCCCCTCCCCACCTGCACTGCCTAGCCACCCCCACCCTCTGTGTGTCCACAGGCCACTGGGTGAATGAGGAAAAGAAATTTATACAAAATTGCCTCCAGGTGTGTGATGGAAGAAGTCTACTCAGGATGACAGAATCTGTCCTGGTAGAAGAGAAAAAGCTGAAGGTGAAGGGAACCAAGCATCCCTGGCATGAAGCAGGACGCAGTCCCTGCAAGTCAATGGCTGTGGAGAAGGAGCAACATGGGGAAACACATGTCATCCGTGCCCTCGCTCTCTGGCCCCACAGATGGTAGTGTGGAAATGAAATCTGAATGAGATGTCAAGATCTTTTGAGATTGATGTATACGACTTGGTAAATGGAGCTTTAAACTGCTATTCTTTCCTAAACCAACCATTCCATCTAAAGTTCCAGCAGTCGAGATCATTCCATAAAGCATTCCCTCCCAGTCCCTGGGCACACTGCACTGTGGCTTACTAAACAACAGAAGATAGCCCCACAGTCCAGTATTGTGGCCAATCCCTATGGACAGGAAGAGTGCTGTGCAGATTCTCCTGTTCTCCCACCTCCCACTTCTTATACTGCCCAAAGTGGCGCAGCAAGGACATCTACAGCAAAGAGGAGTGGAAGGGCTGAGCAAAAAGCCAAAGAGCAATAGACAAACCCCTCTTCCCCAAGATCCTAGTTGATGATAAAGGGGGAAAGGATATGACCCACCCGGATCCTTGGGTGAGCAATTCCCAGTGACTCAGTCTACTCCAAACTCTTGTTCCATCTAGCAGAGGTAGCAAAAGTAAAACAACTCCACACATCCTGCCACCAGCTACCAAAAGGGAAAAGCCAAAATTCAATATCCCTTCTACCACGTGGGGACCAAGGAGCATGGCACAAGCATATGGAACAACTCATGTTCCCAACAGGGGCTATGGGCCTCATAGGCCTAATCGGAGCACCCATCCCACCAACCTGTCCTGTTAACTGAGAGGTTCAAAGACAGGGAATTTTGCTTACTCCATATATAATCAGATCTCAAACCATTTTGCTCCATGTGCCTTTGCAAAAGGATGGCTCTTCAGAGAAACTGGAGATCTATATTGGGCTATCTATCCTTCCCCCCTCTTCAATGTCTATCTTTTCACCATCTTTCTGAGGGCTTATGGCCAGGATTATGGAAAGGGTAGAAGTAAGCATTACATCCCTTCCACATTCGAAAATTTCAAGGTGGGGGCTATGTCCCTTGTCTTCACTTTTCCTTCCATAAATGAAGAGTCCAACTGGAGGTTAAAGAATGAAATGGGAATGTGGTCAACAACTTTTGACCTTGTATACTTTGATGCTGCTGAGGATTCTTAAGGATCAAGCCTTGAGTATAATGTGGGAAGAAGTAGAGTTTTAGAGCAACTGTAGATCTACTGAGGGTACTAACCCTCTGAGGGGCCTGGGATGCTAAAGTGATTTATTTTGCTGGTTGCATTGAGTACCAGAAATGGGACAGGGTCCATGGAGAGAGAAAGGATGACCACTTTAAGAGCAAAAAACCCAACCAAACAAAAAACCAAAACAAAACAAAAACCAATAATGGAAAGCCCTCTTGGTGTGGAGGCTTGGGTAGGTTGGAATGGGTTAGGATGCGAGCTGGGAAGGGACATAGAATGTGCTGCTTTGTCTCTTGCCCAACCTCCCTGAAAAATCTTACTAAGAAACATCTGGCTATATCCTCCTTTGGCCTCCTGGAAGACTGCAGAAAAAGTTAGTCAAGGATGGACACACGGCCAATTGGACTCATAATTAGAGCCCTTCTAGTACTGCATGGACAAAGCCCATTTTCCTTCAGTGTCCTTGGAAAATGAGAAGTGTTTTGAGCAAGTAATCCCAGGGCCTCTAGGACAGTGCCTGAGTGAATGCCAGAGCCCTATAAGGTCTACGTTGTGACGGCAGTAGGGTCAGGATTCAGATTCAAGCTCCACCTCAACCTACTCTTCCCATAAAACCCCCAAAATGTAAAGAGAGCCCTTTCAGTGGCTGGGGCATCTGAGTCCCTTTAAAGATCAAACTCCCTAAGACAAAAGCTCTTGGATAACATGACACTTTGGTTGGAGAGGAGGGGTTAGTATTGCCTTTTGTAGTTGATGAGCAGGATGAGAGCAGAGAGATTGCAGCCACAAGTCTCTCCTGGCTGCCTGTACCATCTGGCCCTTTACCAGCTTCAAATACATCATTCGGAGCTCTTGGCAAGTCAGAAGAAAAAGCTAGCACCCAAGAGACGACTGTTGAGGCTGCAAGGTGCACAGCCTTGCAGTATATGTGAGGTCTTGAATTCTCAAAGAGGTATTCTTCAGGCCACACAGAGTTTCCTGCTCCAATGCAAGTAAGCTCCCACTCTCTAGAATCTCCAATCTGGGCCAAATTCTTTCAATATACTGTTGGGGTCTGTAGGTCCCAGGCCAGGTGGCAGGAGGTTCCACCCAGCCCCATCCTCCCCATCATGCCCAAAGTTCTTCTCTCATACCTCATCTTCCGCTCAGTGTCCCAGGACTGGACCACCCCATTTCCAACGACACTTTATTTTCCAATTAAAATAATAGCTGTAAAAAGCATATATGATATATTTATATTAGATATCACATTCACACTGGTTCCAAGAATCTGCAGCAAGAATGACCAGGGTATTCTCCATATCTGAGCCCATGCAGGCAGCCTGGCCAAGCTCTCTCAAGATGCACCTGTCTCACTGCCACACCCTCCAGGAGTGCTCGAGTCAAGGTGCTACAACCAGGACAAGTACTGCTGTAAGCCCATAGGTAATCCTAACCTTCTCCTTTCTAATGCTGCTGAGCCAGATTCCTTCAGAGGAACTGGGTACCAACCCCCAGCAATAAGAGGATAGATTCACAGTCTTCAACTCTCCGTCCTCACTGTAGTAAGCACCTGTGCCAACGTGTTCAAGCCTCAGGGTCCTTACTAGTGACAAGAGATACTGGATCTGTGTTTCTTGCGGCTATCAAATCCAACAGCTTCCCACAATCTTCAGCTCACTTGTCCTTTCTGCAAGTGGATTATTGTTTTGCTATTTTTTAAATTTTCATATACACACATTTCTATCAGAAAGACCCAAGCAACTCTGAACAGCGAGTGTCTCAGAGGAAGAAAGGCATGGAGGAAGGACGGGGGAAGTGGGGGCATCAAGGCATGAGCTAGTATTCCAGACCACCTGGGGAAGGCAGTCCTGCTCAAAACATCTCTAAGCACAGGTACAAAAATAAAGCAAACTATGACTTCATATAGATATATAGATATATAGATAAGCTAGCTAGCTAGACTTTATATAGGTTTTCTGTATATTTATATATGTGCGCCAAGGGCGTGAGCCCCACTCCTCCTGCCCAGCTTGAGTCTCCTGTCCTCCCACTTCCCACTCCCCAGATGCCCCATTTGCCTGAAGCCTCCCACTCTTGACTATTGCATCTGATCCTTGCACCCACCCACCCCTTACATAAGTTCCCCTCTCTCCTTAAAATAGAACAAATTATATGTATTTATATAATTTTATATACAATCTCCATAAAAAATACACTAAAGATGGTGTACTAATTTCACCCTCCTACCTAAACAGAAGTTGCCTATCAAAGAGTCAACCAAAAAGAGGGTCGTCTAGGGCCTGATGCTACTCAGGCAAATTAGTGTGTCCTTATAAACCTCTACACACACACACACACACACACACACACACCACATATACCCCAAACCACAAACACACCCCACACCAACACACGACACACATGACAGACACAAACACCCACATATCACAAACACACATACCACACACTCACATACACACACCATAAACATGCCAAACAAAAACACCATATCACACCACAACACACACCACACGCCCCCAAAACACCATATACACACCATTCCCACTCATACCCACACACCACACACTCACACCCAATATACTCACATACACAGACAAACCAGACACCCTCATACCCACATAGCATGCACACTCTCACTTCCTGAGCCCAGGAAAGGAACACAGACTAGACAACTGGCTGGGGCTGGAGACCAGGGAGATGACCTGACAACTTCAGAGGGACATGTGAGACAGCCCCATTTCTCTGACCCAGCTAGGACACTGTCTACTCATGACAGACCTCTCATTGTTCGCATAGGCAATATAGATATTCATTGACAGAAATGATTGGCAATTGCCTTCCAAGGATTGCAAGATGACCATGAGGAAGTTTATTCCCCTCCATCAGAAATGAGGCTTCATAGATGCCCTAAGCCAAAAGGAAGCAAAAAGCCTCTAAGTCCTCATCACCCATGAGGGGGGTCAGCATTTGCCCCTTCCACCTACTATGTGAAAACCCCACACATCACCCAAAAGCATGCTCGCAGTATTTCTAAGGCTGAAAATGTAAATCCCCCCTCCCAGCCCAACCCATCTCCCCTCCCAGATTCCCTTCCCCACCCAACCATCTCCCCATCGTAAACCATGCACAAGTTCAAGATCCCTGGAGCCATAAAGAAGTAGGGTAAGGAAGGAAAGGCCTAACTGGTGTGTATATGGGGTGGAGGTGGAGAGCTTGCCCTAGTTCCTAAAATAAATCCAGGAAACCCAGTGCCAGGGAGAGGTGGGGATGGTGGAGCACATGTCTTTAAGACGAAAAAGAACAACAGGCCCAGACAGCCATTCACGTCCCCCTCTCATGAGATGGGAAAGGCAAACAGCCAAGGTACCAGCGACAGGAACTGAGAATCTGTACACTCTACCTCCCCAATCTAGCTCTCCCAGCCAGGGGTCCAGAGCTGGCAATTACTTCTTCAGCCCTCTTCAGAAACCCCAACTAATACTATAGACTATCACAGAAGAGAATACCTAAGTGATTTTAATTGCTGGTTGCTCTCCTACCAAAGTATTTATTAATCAAGATACTTCAACTCTTCCTTCTATAAGGTGTGGCGAGCCATTAATGATATTTGCACTAATGCTTAATTTTTCCTACCCAGAAATCTTTGGGGAAGGAGGGCCTTTGAATCAGACCCAATCTACTGGAAATTATTTGATCAGCTTAAAATGAGGTTATGAAAACACGTCTACCCTCTCAGCAACCCAAAACACAGAGCATGTGGTGAGGATATTATATTTGTTCACAAAAGACTTATTTGAAAGTATAGACGGGGGCCCAGAAATAAAGCACTGGACCAGTGTGGTTTCACAACCAGTTGGAAGGAGGGGTAGTAATGGATACCCCTCCTCAACCAAACATTAAGGTGCTAGGAGGGCTGAAGTCCCATCTGGGCTTGATTTTTATGGACTTCTTCTAAAGAAGAGATTTTTAATTCTACCTCTCAATCTGAAAGGAGGCAGGGTTGGAGACATCAAAGAAGACAGCGGAATGGCTGCTCTGACTTTAGAGTGAAACTCTTTTGTCCTTCTATGTCAATCAGACTGGTGGCCTTACCCCGTCAAAGGAGGAGAAAGTGAGACCCAAACCTCTAGGCATAAAGCCACTGTGTGGCTTCATGGTCTGAAGGCGGTCTCTGTGCCTCAAGAAGAAAAGGTGACAAATGTAAAAGCAAACCCCAGTCCTTCCTCTCCATCACCAGCAACAATGTCTTACGAGCAGTTTAAGATCATGGGAGAGAGGGAAAGGGCCATCTGCCACTTCTGCTTATGAAAACAAACACACAAAGCTCATGAGAATGAGTCTTTCTTCCCTACTGACACAGAGCTGGCAATACGATGGGGATCTCAAGACAAGTCTCCTAGCTTTGGGCCTGAGGAACCCCTGAAAACAAACAGATGAAGCTGAAGGACATCACAGAGAATATGACCATGTTGGGTTTGGACGCTTCGTGTTGTAGGCTAATTCTAGAAGAAGCAAAGAGGTCCAGCTAAGAAGCAAAACCTCTTCCAAGATCCAGTCTGGGCCTATGTGCCAAGACCTCACCCCTCAGTCTTTTTTCAATGACTGTATCACCCTCCCATACCTGTCCCCCAAATGATCTTCACTGCCACTACTCCCCAGCCTGCCCCACCCCAGGCAACTGCTCCTCTTTCTTTTCTTGGGATGACCCCCCAACATGTACACTGCACCCTTAGGGGTAATTAAGTTATCACATGCCCCAATGAGAAAGGTAAGGCTTGATGTCCCCTGGCTTTGGCCTTACTGTCATATCTCAGGATCCCCACCTTCTTTCTACTTCGTGATTGACCTAGCCCTCTATTCCCCTTCCAGCCTTACAGACACCAGGCAAAAGAAACTGACCTCCTTTCTGTGCTCCAACTCTCTAACTCCCTTTCCTGAAACACCCCACCCGATCAATTCCCTTATTCAGTTTAGATCTGGACCCTCTCCCCAAAACAACACGCACAGCCCCATGGGGCTCCAAGCCTCCAGCCTGCCGGAGCCTGCCTCCTTTTATTTTGAAGAAGATACAAAGGCGGAGCTGGCCCAGAAGGGTTGGTGAAAATGTGCACTCTTACCCAGGGGGAGCAATGGGGATGCACTCAGGGGAGCCGCCCCTTGCTCCCACCCATCTCTCCCCTTTGACTCCTTCCTACTGCTCCCCAGAAATCCCTGTGATGGCGCCCAAAGCTCCTTTACATGCAAGCAAAGCAAGCCCAAGATTAACCGTTAGCTTCTCTTTTCTTATGTTTCTACGTAGTAATAAAATGTACTTTATGTACAATTCTCCCCCCAGCCCACCCCAACCCCCCAGAAGGCTTTCCTAACAAAACTGAAAGAAACAGCTGCAGCCATGCGCACCTCAGCCCTGGGTTCTAATCCCGGGGAGTGGCAAAGTCGCCCTGACACTTTGTGAAGTCTGTTTCTCCCTTGAAGCTACTGTTTTGTCAACTCAGCAAAAAACAAAAGAAGATAAAACAAAAACCAAACTAGTCAGGAAATTCCACATCTGAACCCTATCCAGTTTCCTCTGCATAAAAAAGACACAGGAAAACAACTGGAATCAGTACAACCCTAAATATTTTAGATCCCAAATCAAAACAAAGACAGAGAGCATTGAAAAATATTAATAATTACTCACCCCAATCCACCCCTGCTTGAGATGCCCCCAAGAGCATGATCATCGGACACAGGCTCCTCAAAGTGGGGCACAGACCCCACCAGCCCTGTGGGATGAAGCATCCTTCCTATATAGAAAGTAGAATCTCCAAAGGTCTCTCCTACTCCGCCCCCCATCTCGCAAAGAAAGAAGCTAGGGAGGCAGGCAGGGAGATACAGTGGTGGGGCTCACCAGCACATGCTGAACTTGGCCACAAACAACGATCCACACACATGGCCCCACGCAAGCCATGAAACCCACTCGGTGTGGTCAGCCAGCAATCAAGAAACAGGATTCGCCTTCTCCTTATTGCTCATTTACTCCCCAAACAATTGCAGTCTCAGACCCTCCTACATACTTTCAGCTTCAGGCTCCTTCGAGAATCATGTTACCCTTGTCCCAGTCTGCAAATCGCCTAACCCTGAAACAGTCACAGTTTCTGGTCAGGGTGCAGAATGAAGGGGCAGGCAAAAGTCTGAGACACAGGAATAGGTTTTTATCTGAGCTGCTTCTACTGCAAAGGTACCAGACCATAAAAGAGGAAGTCTGGAAGACATTTGATCGCCCACAGAGTGGAGCGCAAAAGTCGTAGGAAGCTCAAGAGTGCACATTGCAATTGTTCAAGGGCAGAGTACAAAGGACATTTGGTCCCTAGAAATGGCTACACCCCCATTACGCACACGTGCACAACCACACCCTCACACATGTGCACGCACCCAGCACGGAAGCGTGTTCCCACATCTTTACCCTCCATCGCATGGACAGAGGGGACTGTATTCTGCCAATTTCCACCACAGCCCTTCAAGGAAGGACTTAAATAGCTGCCGGGGATGCAGAAAGGCTGCCGGCCTTCAAGGACACTGTCGCAAGAAGGAGGCCACCTTGGGAGGAGAGGTGAGTGTGAGGCCGTTGAGAGATACTTCGGCTGTGTGTCCTTTCCCTAGCCTTGGGGATGCCCCAGCACAGCTGCCACTCAGTGGCCAGCAGAAAGCACAGCTCCCACCATTTGGTCTGATGTGCTGAGGTAAGGGGCACTGCCAGAGGAAGAGAAGACAGGAGTCAGCACCTTTGTTAGCCCTGGAGAGAGCTTGCTGGTGGGCCCCTCGGGAAAGCACAGCCATAGTCTGAGGCACCTCAGCCCAGAGGTTGGCTCTCGGCCTTGTAGGACATCCTAAGGAGGCACAGCCTTCCACCTCACCTTCTCCTCTTCTTTGCTAAGCTCAGCACCTGGAACTCCCAGCACAGGGCTCAGAAAGATTGGCCCAATTCACCCTGAAGTCCTACAGCCCTGGCACCCCACATTCACATTTCAGCCAGGATCCTCCCTGCTCGGCAAACCACACACCCAGAGAGGCTACAGACTGAGCTGGTGTGAGACCCCACACGCCCCAGGAGAGGCACTCAGTGAGTCACTTGTCGGACATGGTGGCAGAGGTGGTGCTGCCTCGGAAACCAGATGGAGTCGCCCAACCTCTGCTTTTCCATTTCGCTGGAGCTGCCGCCTGATGGTAAAGTGGGGGGTCTTAGATGCCCAGAGAAGGGCGTTAGCCCAAAGGTCCAGGCTCCACCCCAAGGGCGCAGGCCCAGCCCAGAAGAATGGAGCAGTCAGCAAAATGAGGGCCAGAAACTGCCCCTTCCCCCCTCGGTCACAATGACTCATCGCCCTCAGAAATGAACTCTGGTTGTGCGACATGTGGCAGAACCCCAACAGCAGAATCAGTCCCCCCTCGTTAGGCGAGAGAAAGGAAGCACAGGGCTTGTGTGGCAGAGAAGAATCCACTCCCTAAGACGGAAGTTCCCAGCAAGAAGCAGCTCCCCAGCTCTCAGAGCCTCCCCTTGCTGAGGTCATCAGGGCTAAGCCACTAGCAACTGCAGTGAGACCAGCAGAAGCCTCTAGTGCTTTGACTTGGACAACTTCCAAGCATGCAACTGGGGGGAGGTAGATGTCCCCAAACCCGCCAAGACAACAGCACCGAGAAGGAAATACTTCAAGGAACCTGATAGCCACCTTTCTTCCCAGGCAGCCAGAGGGTAGGCTCCTGCAGAAGAAGAGGGGAAAGAGCAGGGGCACCCCCATCCGTCTTCAGGACCTTCTGCCCTGCTTTTGGGCAGCATCATTATCTCACTGGAAGAGAGAGATGCATCTTTAGTCACTTAAAGACAACCTCACAGAAGCTTCTGGGTGCTAAGAGTTCGAATTAGGACAAGATTTTGGCAGAAAAAGGATCAGAGCCCAGGCCCCCACCTACCACCCCTTCTATCTTCACCACCCCCCTCACCTCAGCCAGTTTCACATAAGTAAAACTGGGGAGGACAGAGGGGATCCAGAGTGCCCCCAGAGCCTGGAAACCAGGGGCACCCTCGCTTCCTCTGATCCCATCCTGTTAGAGCTTGAGTCCACGGGATGGAGGAGGGCCCAGGGCAAAGAAGAGTCTGCAGGCAACACGTGGAGAGATGGAAAGGAGCCAGCCGCAGGCAGGCTCCCCACAAGTGGCAATTAATCAATCTGGGGAATTAGCTCCCACAAAAGGAAAGGAGGAATCCAATCAGCGCCTTTGGAACAGTCCTCTGGAGGGTGCCGAGCCAGAGGCAGGATATAAATAGAGCCGCGGCAGCTTGGTGCTCAGCACAGATGGCTCCAGAATGGGAGGCCCTTTGGCCGCAGGGCTCCTGGCCCTGGCTGGACTAAGAGGGACTACTGACGGATGAGCTCGAGTTTGTGCATCAGGACCTGCCTCTAGGCCCCACTGCTAAGCAGCTTCGACTGCCGTAGCATGAGCCAAACTGTGGAAGAAAGAAAGATACCAGTCTGGCCCTTTGCTGGCCACCCTCTCTTCACCCAGGAACCAAGAAATAAAGGCTTGTGTTTAGTTCTGTGGTAACTCATTACTGAACCCCCCAAAGCAGGCAGCCGGCAATCATGGCAAGCCCCATTTCTGGACGGGAGAGGGTAGAGAGACGAAGTGAGTTCAGCTGAGAAGGCATGAATCCTGTTTCAGGAGGAATAACACCCAGGACAGACATCAGGACGCCCAGCCGGCTCTCTGCCGGTCCTCCTTACAAACCCCTCAAGTCTGCTGCCCTCATCCTCCTTCCTTCACTGACCACAAAAATAAACAGCACTTTGCTTCAATGTACATATATATATACATAGAGAAACCCACAAACTACATACATATGCATTTGTATCTATATCTATATATATGTAGATTTGGAAGATGGGATGGGCAGTCTAGCCCTCTTCCAGGACTTGAAAAACTGAAACAGAAGCAGAGAGCAATAAAAGCCATTGTTTTCTCCTTCTTCACTTCCAAAGGTATTTGAAGAGGTCAGAAAAATCAAGCCAGTGAAGAGGGGAGAGGTGGGGAGGAGGCAGATCCCTGTCCCCAGTTCACTTCCTGATCTCTACCTACAGGTCTGCCCCTGACCCGCTGTCCCCAAAGCGAGACACGCTGGCCAGGATTCGGAGGGCTGCACTCTCGCTGGAGAGAGAATGAGCAGAACAAAGGTCGGAGCAGCCCCCGAAACTGCCCCTCTGCTGGCACACCCTCATCCTCCCTCCCCACCCCTCAGCCCAGAGCTGCTGCTCTGGGACCACTTAGAGTTGCGCCGCATCACAGCAAGGTGGCGTGGCTGGGGTCGTCGTGATCCACGCTGTTGAGAATCGCCGTCTGGTCTTCCGGAAGCTGGCGGTGGCACAGGTCTGAGAGGCGGGCAAAGGGGTCAGGCCGAGAATGTCTCTTCTTCTTTCGGAGGCAGACGGCTTCATCAGGCCACAGAACCTGGGAGTCTGGAAGCTGCTGAGCCTGGGAGGCAGAACCATCTAGGGAGAAGGGAACAGGCGCACCAAACAAATGGGAAGAAAATAAAGTGGGTGAAAGCGAAGGTGGTAACCTCACACGCTCACCTTTTTCATCTGCTGAGACATATATCCTGGCTCTCTAGCATGAAAATGAGGCAACTGCAGCAGAGAACCCCCGTCTTCACCACACCAGTGACCCATCAGTCCCTTTGGCCCAGCCGGGGCTGGGAGCCCTGTGGCCAAAGGGCCTCCCGTTCTGGAGCCAGCTGTGCTGAGCACCGATGACCCGCGTCTGCTCCCCTGCTCGTACCAAGAGCCGAGAAAGCAGGATGGGTCTAGTCCATCGGCATTTCTTTTTTATCTTTTATTTAATATTAAATATTTTTATTTAAATCTGTTACCTAGTGTTTCTAGAATTTTAATTTTTATTAGAGTAATATCAGTATTTCCTTTTTAATGCCTCCCGGGCACCAAGCATCATTCTAGGTGTTGGGGATCAGGGCTTCAAAGAATGGGTTGGAACTCAGTACGTTTTCTTCACCCCCGTTCTCCCCCAGCAGTGACGGACTTTACCCAAGATTTCCATCCTTGCCATAGAGCCAGGTGTGGCCCTTTCTACACTGCCAGGGCCACTCCTCTGTCTCACGGCTCTTCGGCAGATACGGCAGTAAAGTGCTGGGTTTCTAGAAACTATGCTTTAGTGTGGGGTGAGGAGGAAGAGACAAACATTAAGGACTTAAAAAATACAGAAATGAAATTTCCAGATACTGAAAGCCCTACAAAGAAAGATGAAAACAGGGCCATGTGAGAGCAAAGGACTAAAGCACGGTTCTATTTTCACGTGTGAGTCTTGAACGACAACGAGACTTCTGAAGCTTTGGGGGAGAAGTGTTCCCAACAGAAGGAGGGGCAAAAGTGAAATCCATGGCTTAAGAGCCAACGTAAAATGTTTCAGAGAAAGAAGGAAGGCTACCATAGCTGAAGCAGAGTGAGCAGAGGACAGCGAGGCAGGAAAGACGGAGAAGGGTATCATAAGGAGTTTGAAATCTGCTCTGGTTGCAGTGGGAAGCTTCTGGAAGGTTTTCATCAGATATGTGTATGTGCGTGTGTGTGCACATTGCCATGACTGAAAGACCATGCTGTTACATTTTATGAAGATCACTCGAGTTGCTGAGTGTAGAATATACTGTAGAAGGAGCAAGGATGGAGCAGGACAACCAGCTAGGAGGCGACTGCAATAATCAGGGTGGGAATCACAGTAACTCAGAATTTAGTTTTAGCAATTGAGGTGGGAAAGAGTGGTCAGATTTGGGGAGCCTGGGTGGCTCAGTCGTTAAGCGTCTGCCTTCGGCTCAGGTCATGATCCCAGGGTCCTGGGATCGAGCCCCTCATCGGGCTCCCTGGTCGGCGGGAGGCCTGCTTCTCCCTCTCCCACTCCCCCTGCTTGTGTTCCCTCTCTCACTGTGTGTCTCTCTGTCAAATAAATAAATAAATAAAATCTTTTTAAAAAAAATAAAATAAAAAAAGAGTGGTCAGATTTAGGATCTGCTGTAAAAGTTGGGCCCAAGGACCTTACCAAATGGATTGGAAGGGACGTGTGAGAGCAAGAGAAGAAGCAAGGCTGAAGTAGCCCGAGAAGCGAGGTAGTTAGTAGTGCTATTTAAGAAGCTGGGGAGGAAGTGAGGAGACGCAGATTTGGAGAGGATAATCAATAACTCTATTTTGGATATTTCAAAGGCTTACAAAACATCTAAGTGCGTGTTCAGCAGGCAACTGGAAATATGAGACTCGAGCTCATGGAAGAGACCGGGGCTAAAAACAGACATTGGAGAGCCATCAACATATTACAAGGAACAGGATGGTGTGACAGAATAAGAGGGGGTACAGGCATCTGAGGTGGCTCTTTTTGTTAAAACAAAACAAAACATAGATATGTAGGTAGGTCGGTATATTGGTTCTTCAACTGCAATGGGCTTCAGTGGGTTGAACGTTCAGCTTTGGGCTCCAATTTCTCAACCAAACCCTAAAAAAATCATCTTCCTCTTTTCTGCCTCAGTACTCCCATCTATAAACAAATAGGATAATAGCACCACCCAAAGGCTAAGTGAGAAACAGTGCTCACTGTCTTCTGAAGATTCCAGGGACCTCTGTAGAACACTTTTCCATAACCCAGTCTCTAAAGAAAGTTACTCTCCAGTGGTTATTAAAGATCTGCAAGGAAACTGTTCAGCTGTCTTTTTTTGATAGCCTGTGACAAGATTCCTAAAAACCATTGGTAAAAAAAAAAAAAAAGAGTACATGATAAATACTAAAGAATTTTCTAAGTGTGAAAAAGGGCTGAATCATTTTTGCACTATCTTAGCAGCTACTGATCACTGCTGGATATAAACATCAGATATATTTCAATAGAAACATCCTTTCTATGATAAGGAGATTTCATTCTATCTCACTGAGAAAAGTTTGGTCATCCTGCAGAGGCTGGGTCCATGCCATGATGTCCCCTAAGCACGAGTAGGACCCCATAATTCCCACATCCAACTAGAAGGTCTGAAATAATAGAGAAGAAATATATAAGGAAATAGGGATAGTTCCAAAAGGCATATGGCAGAATGGAAAAAAATAAGATACTACTTATGTTATTTAAAAATGCATTAAAACAATACAATGTATTTTCGAGAGGTGTATGCCAAGAAAGGCTCTGAAAGCATGCATACTACCAAGAAGGATGGCTCCCAGGAGAGAGGAAACAACTGGGAGGACAATCAGAGACTTTATCTTCCTAATTTTTACATGAAAATTATATTTATGTATTATTTGGTAATTAATATTAAAAAGAGACAATAACATAAGCCAGTGGATTTAATTCTAGAGAAAACCCAAGGATGGGATCCTGAGCCAAACAATCCCATAATAACGGCGGAGAGAGGGGGAAAAGAGAGGATCCGCCATTTACCGGATCGTTTCTTTGACTTCGAAGAGCCCTTGGATGACTTTTTGGGCTTCTTTATCCGTTGGTATTTCAGAGCCTCCAGCCTCTCAGGTACAGCAGCATTCTCGGGTGCAGGTGGATGTGTTCTGGAAGGGACAATTAGAGAGGCACAGGTCAGCTCCCAGAAGAGGGAGCTTCTGAAGAGGGGCTGGAAGAAAACCATACAGCCGACCCACAGGAGGACAGAGTCCCAGGTGTCCACAGTGGTTCCTTGACACCTGCCTCTTGATTGCTCCTGGAAAGGAGAAAGGCCAGTAGAAAGCTCCAGCAGTGGGAGGCCTGCCTCAGATGGAAACCAATCTGTAGAGCAACCAGAAGACCTAAGAAAGGGAGAGAGAGACTTTAATAGTGAGCCTCATCACATGCCACTCAAACGGGGAGGAGGAAGGTCAGAGAAGAAAGCAGCTTCACTGCCCAAAGTTGTTAGAAATCATCACGACCTTTAAGTGAAAAGTAAAAGGGTGGGCCAAAGCAGGAGGTGAGGAACCCCATCCCAGTGAACTGTCCTCCTCCAGAAAAGAGAAGGCCAGGGCCAAATGAGAAACCCAATATCCAGTGAGGGGGAGGGTACATAAAACCCAGCTTCACTGGGCTTCTTTCCCTCCGTCCACCAGAGTGAGGCAGAACCCCAGCAGCTAACAGCAACAAATACTTGTCATCTACCCACATTTCAGCAGGGTGGGTCTCCCTGGACCTCTGCAGACTAGGCTCAGATGTCATCAGTCACGCACGAGAATAAAAGAAGGTGAAAGTAGATTACGACGGTTAGTGTCCAAATCTGGCAGCCTTGCAAAGCCCTTGCCTTTGGTAGCAAGTGCCCAAGTGAATCTCTACATTTTGATATTCAGTAGAGAAACTGGGGTTGGGAGAGACGCCACGTATGTCGGTCTCTCCTTCTCCCCCAGCTTCGGGGCGGATGCTGTCATGTGCCTGATGGATCAACCATGAGGTTAGAACAGAGCCCACAGTTCCCCTGGAGCCTAAGCAGCCCCTGTGACAAAGGGGACCAGAGGGAGCCGAGAGGATGAACTGGCTGTGACAACCGGTGCATGCTGGAGAGAATTTTTCGAGAGTCATAAAAGAAAATCTAGAAGACATGTTATCAATGTCATTTCTTCTCAAAGTAAGCCAAACTTGGAGCCCGAGGAATAAAGGCAGAGAGAGAGGAGTTGCTCTTTCCTTCCCGCCAGGACTGGCATTTGCATACCATCAGGGGAGTAGGGACATTCTAGGGCCATAGTGCACTGAGGTGAATCACACTCTTCCTCAGTCCCCACATCTCCCTCTTCCAACTCCATCACACTGGTTTTGGGTAACTCCTGATTAAAAGGAGGACAGCCAACCCTGTGAGGGGAAAAGAAGTGCCCAGTAGTGAGCAAGCAATCCGAAGCAGCACAACAATGACAGAGTGATGGGGGTCTGCAGCCCCATCTCCCCAGTACTGGTCATGCTTGTGGGGATGAAGGAAGAAAAAACTTACAGACTAATTGTTGATAAGCCTCTGGTCTCTGGGGTTTCCTGCATTAACTGGCAATGAAGCAACCTCCATCTTCTTTAATGAATGCCATCATTCCATAGCCTCTCAGTAAATAAAGTATCAAGAAGCTCCTCCAAAGTTCAGGTCAGAGACAGCTGCTAGATTTTCCACATCCCCCTGACAGCATGGAGCTCAAGGGCCCCACCTACACACACACACAGGCAACACATGGTCTCAGATAGAAGTCCAACACATCGTGAGAAGTCAGGTCTTCCACCCCCAAAGATGCAACCTGCAAATTTCCCGTCCCCTCCTCCTTCAGACTCTACCCACAGAGATCCTACACAGCAGCGGCGGTGGCTGCAAAGGAATCTGGAAGGTGGACGAAGGGTGGAGATGGCTAGGGTATGAGGGAGCATGACTCTGCCATGCTGGCGGAATGTCCTCACCCCCTTCTCATCCTTGACTAGGGCTTCTTCAGCTACCTAAAAGGAAAATCAGAGGTATGAATCAGCCGTTCAGTTTACCTGTCTCCTGGTCCTGGCCAGCCTCTTCAAAAAGACCACACAAGGTGAGCGACGCATGGTCCGAGGAGGCATATGACAAGCAAGTGGCCCCAGGGAGCAGTGTTTAAACCACAAAACCCAGGGTGATCCAGGAAGGCATGAGAGAACTGGCTCAGGGCGCCCCAAAACATTCCTAGGGTTTCTCGAAGCAAGGTGAAACTTCCAAGAATATTATTACTAAAATTAACATATCATTACCTTTATCATTTCTGTCACACAGCACTGATTTACCACTTACCATACCAAGCAATGGTCTATGGTCCCTACAATAGTTTGCATTCATCCTTACAACAACCCTAAGAAGTAAATACTAGACTGATCCTGTTTCTCAGAGGGAAATACTGAATGCATAGGGTTAAGCAGCTTGTCTACTAATCCAGTTATTATGTGATAGAGCCAAGACTCTCAACATTAGGCTAAACTGCTCTTCCAACTTCCTCCTAAAGGAAACAGGCCCAGAAGCTATCTAGAAGAAAACAGCGCTCCCATACTTCACCTGAGCGGTAGTCGCTTCACCCTGCTGCGGTAGTCCCTGACATTCTCTGCTTCAGTGGCATGGCCAGGGTAAGACAGGCCAGGGATGGGGAAAAGCTGGCTGAAGTTATATCTTCAGGCAAAAATTCCCAAACAGTAATGAACCACTGTGGAGGATAAGCCAATTTTCCCTTGTGAAAGAGCCAAGCTCCAGCCCTTCCAGGCCACCTGCTGTCCACCTGTTTTCTCTTTGAGCTCAGTGCTCAAACACAGAAACATGACAGAAGGCTCCTGGGGGCACCAAGACACTCTACCGATGCAGGAGGGAAAAATAAAAGCAAGTGTCTGGGAGGATGGGATGAAGGGGGGGAAGAGGGGGCAAAAATGGATCTTTGTTTTTAACAAATTATACAGAAAAGACATATGTGAAATGCGGCCCAACAGACTTTACCTGTAGCATGTAAAGCCCTTTGGAATCAAATTGTCTCTCTTTTCTAGGACGCGTGACCATGTCCCCAGTCAATATCAAGCCCACAGGGGACCTATCAGATAATGAAGCTTTTGGTGCTGCTCTCTGTCAGACAGTGGAAAGCTTGGGTTAAGCAACCTCATCCTATCCCTGGAATAAAGCTGGTAAGTGAATCTGAGGTTGACCAGTAGGTTACTCTGTTAGAACAGCATCCAACCCTGGGCTCTCTAAGAAATGGAGGTCACCGTTCTCTTCCCAATCCAATCCAATTCTTCTAAAACATACAGGAATCCAGCAAACTCTGGGGCTCTCCTCCTCACAGAAAGTAAGAGTATGAGGCCTAAAAGCCTAGAGGTTTTTCTGGATCTTCCATGTCATATGGAGTTCCCCCTAAACCCCAGTTCTCTGTCCCAGTGATGTTTCTCTGTGGTTTACAACTACCAAAAACTGCCTGGAATTTACTCTCTCTCTCCCTCTCTGTTTTCATAAAATCCATACAAAACCCAAATCACAACCATTTAGCCCGGGGCCTTGGCTGCTTAGCTCTGTGCTTTCCCAGAATAGTGGAGAAAAGACACAGACAAAAAGGTCTAAAAAGTCGGCAAACCACAGGTCAGAAAAGTCAGAATCCACTGGACAGTTCCTGCCCTTACTGCCCTAAGGGCTGACCACTTCAACAGTTGGCGGCTGCCCCTGTGATTTAAGGAGTGTTTTCCTCCTTTTCCTAACCGCCTGACAGTAGACTCTGCTCATCTGACCTTAGACCGTGGAAGGGGGACGAGGAAATCCACTTGTGTACAGGGCACGGCCGGGAAAAAGGTCCCCGCCCCGCCATTCTCCACTTATAAAACAGAAAGCCAGGACTGCGGAGGTCAGCTCCCACACAGCTGTAACGACAGATGACAACTTTCTCCAGTGGGGTCAGGGGACAAACCCAGTGTTTGGCCTCAGGGCTCGGGAGAAACTTGTTTCCAAATGGGAGCTCCTTCCTACGGTCCACCAGTAAAAAGGGGGGGCCATCCACCCTCCCAGACCCACCTGATCAGAGAGGCCAAAGTCGGCACTAACAGCAGGGGGGCTCGAGGGGGAGGTGAGAAGAGAGCTGTTAACTGGTATGAGACAGGAAGCCGAGAAAACTGCCGGCCTCCCAGCCGGCCCCAGAAAGGGCAGGTCCACGAAATACAACTCCCCGCTCCAAGATGGGAGGTGGGAAGAGGAGAAAAAGGAGAGAGAGAAGGGGGGGGGGGGAAGACCACTGCAGGGACAGGGGGGGAGAAGGAACAGGAGAGAGACTGAAGGAAACAGGAACAGAGCAAGAACGAACGTAGACAAGACGTGTCACATCTTCTCCAAGCAAGACCGACTGGAGAAACATGCAAAGGCGCAGCATGAAGACAGCGTCTGAAGAGGAGCCTGACGCCTCCCAATGGCCCCAGCAGCTACCGCGCCCGGGGGGAGGCTCTCAGCAAGCAGGAGTGAGCGGTGGCTCTTGCTGCCCAGCACCATCAAGATCTAACTCCAAGGCTGCGGGGAGCACGTTATTCTCCTAGGCTGGGGATGCTTGCCAGGCCCCCAAGGAACCAATTCACCCTCAGCGCTGCCCTTGGTTTCTGGGTTTGCCACAGCAGGGACAGTATGACAGCTCAGCTCTCAGATCTGGAGCAGTGGGGATGTGGTGGAGAGAGGGGTCAACAACTGGG
Organism: Neomonachus schauinslandi; assembly: GCF_002201575.2. Lineage (NCBI taxonomy): Eukaryota > Metazoa > Chordata > Mammalia > Carnivora > Phocidae > Neomonachus > Neomonachus schauinslandi. Next base: position 82,039,357 of record NC_058413.1, on the reverse strand, counting down.
TGAGGGAAGTGGTGGTAACAACGGGGAATGGGGTCCAGGCACTTTCCAGGAGTGCAGTGACAGCTGGTCCTGCAGCTATCACCTCTCTGGGGGTGACAGAGTGGTCATAATTGGGGTTCAGGGAAGGAGAGCAGGGAAGGTGGAGGATGGTCCGGTCGTTGTCACTCTGGGGCATCCATCCAGCAGGCCACAGGAGGCCCCTCATGAAGGTAGGCTCATAACTCCTTCCTGACACCCTCCCTGCTCTCTCCAGTGTTAATGGCCACAGTGTGGCACCCAACCAGCCTCAGAGACAATCCCAGGGCCTCTTGACTGTTAACAAGTTTATAGCTGCAGATCATAAAGAAATGGCAAAGCAGTCCAGTCCTCCTTATGGGAGGCCACTCTTCGGACTGAAGACTTAAAGTCCTGAGTTAGGATCATCAGCCCCCCTTGACATTTCTAGGTGGGCGAGGGATGCAGCTGTTTCTCACCTAGAGAAACCAGGAAGCTTTCCTGCTCCCACACTACTTGTTCTCAGAGGTGCAGGCAATAGGTCCATGGCAAAAAGAAGCATCTTAGTTGCCATGAGAGACAGTGAGTCTCAGGTGACCCTAAGCCTCTATAAGAGACTTGCTACGCCTCTGAAATAGCCAAGTTCCCAAGACCTCCACCTGGAAGAATGCCAGAAGAGGACCAACCTCGGCGGAGAGCAGAGGAAGGAGACAGTGCTTCCCCGCTCAACTTCCTCCCACCCGGGGGAAGTCTGTCCTCTCCCCCTGGGGAACCCCTCCCAAGACCCTAGAGCTGTGACCCAAGGAGATCAGGAATGGCTACTACAGGGATCTTGAAAGCAATTTGAACCTGAGGGCGAGGTCCACATCTCAGTCCTGTTACAACCAAGAACGGGCTACCGAAGGCAAGGGACACGGGAAGTGGGGACATTCCCCTGCCCTTGCCCTCACAGGACTACAGGTGACCTGGTCCCAGCTGGTGAGGGGAGGAGATGGGCCACACCCCAACCCTGTGCTCCTTGAGAATATTAGAAAGATCCCAAGAAGACTGTGAGGGACCAGCAACCCCAGAGGAAGATCTGAGTCTCTGGGGGGCTAGGATGGAAGTGGAGGGGGCACTATGCCTGAGGCTGCTGGGAAAATACGGCAAAGGGCGGGGGGAGGGGGGATTCTGGATCTGAGTGTGGCCCTGATGTTTCCAGAGGTGCAGAGATGCAAAGCGGATCGTAGGCATTCTAGGCCCCTTGGGGTGCATGCAGGGTCCCAGGGGGCTTCTGTGGGAGGCCCTGGGTGTGTTGACAGCAGGGGTCTGAGTGAGGAAAACTGCAGGGAGGCTCTGGGAGAGGCTTGGCATGTGGGGTGGGGGTCGGAAGCTTCAGCTAGGCGGTGCCCGAGCGTGGCCTGGTGAGGCTGTTAGAGCAGCATGATGTGGGGAACCCAGAAGCCGTGGCGTATGGAGCAGCGAAGGCTGCTGCCCACAGAGGGGGTGAGGGGACATGGTTTGGATTCCCCTGTAAAGGAAGCGATGGCCCTGCCGAAGCCCCGTCCGCCTGTCCACCCCCCGCCCCGCCCCGGCCGCGGAGCTCCCTTACCTATTGAGCTGAGGAGAGGCTTGTCTCGACAACACTGCCCAGATAGCTGAGATCAATCAGAAACAAAGCAGTTATCAACATGGGCCGTGGGCAAACCACCCACGCACACCCAGAGGGGAGGAGGGGAGGAGCACAGGGGCCAGAGAACCACAAGCGAGGCCAGAGAATGGGGTGAGGGGAAGGAGAGGAGAGAGACAGAGAACCAACGGCACGATGGACGAGGCAGATGAGCGCTGCACAAAGCACAGACGACAGGGCTGCGGCGACAGCATCTCCTGCACAGACAGAGGCACGGGGTCCCGTGGGCACGCCACGCCCGGCGTCCTAGCTAGAGCTCTCCTCCACCTTCTCCGCCCACCAGGACCAGGGGCCAGTGGGAGGAGAAGCTGTACTTCCAGGTACCAGAGAGGGTGGGAGTGCACGGGGCGGGGGAAGGGCGCTGGGCTCCCTCCTCTCCAACCACCTCCCATCCTGCCTACCACCGGGCCAGCCTCCTCTGGAACACTCTGCTCCCCTGCACAGGCGGCCACATCAAGAAGAGAGACCAAAGGACGGAACCAGAGAGAAAGAGAGAGAGGGAGGGAGGGCAGCAGGGACCGGGGGCGGGGAGGGGGGCACTCCAGAGACGTTGCAAGCCCTTCAGAGCAAGTCGGGCCAACCCAAAGAAGATGGAGAAGGAAGAAAGACAGACAGAAAGAAAGCCAGACTTGAGGAGGAAGGAAGGGAGAGGGGGAGGAGGAGGGAAGGGGGGGCAGGGGAAAAAAGACGAGAGAAAAAGAGGCACAGACGGGCGTCCAGGCCGACTCTGGTACCTGGAATACCAGCTGCTACAGTTTAGAGTGTGCTCTCTCAGGCAGGCTGACCGCAGGAGCTTGTCTGTCTGTCTGTCTGTCTGCAGCTTCCTGCGAGGCACACAGGTTGGGATAGGGTATGTGGCTCCAGGCACACAGTTCACAGGCCTGAGATTTTGCTCCCAGCCTCCAGGATGTGCCCCCTGGAGAGCTTGTGGGAGGGGGCTCCCCCCCCCACACTCCCTAGGCTGCTAAGGGCAGGAGATTGGGAAGAGGAGCCCCAGACCTGGTGGCCCAGGAAAATCAGGCTTCAGGGTCCTGCTTAGCAGGGAGGATGGGTCAGGGGAGGAAAGGAGGCTGGATACGAGGTCTCTGGGTAAACCCTGGAACCACCCCCAAAGCCAGGATCACAGGGATGTGGAGAGCTCTCCACTCTAAGAGTAACTGAGGTGACCACTCACTCGGACACACCACGTACCCGGCCCCCACCCCCCGCTTGCCCATGTGTGTCCACTCCCCATCACCCTGGGGTCTTCCTGAGAGCTCTGGGCTGTGTGGAGAAGCTCCCTCATGCTCTTGGCAGGGTACCTGGGCAGGTAAGCCCCACCCTCAACCCCATGACCACACCCTGCTGATGCCAAGACCAGAACTCTCCCGAAGGGATGCTGCAGCATGTCCAGACAAGCCCTGTCATTTGGGTTGATGGAAGGGGCGGAGGGTGGGTAAGGAATGGGGGGTGGAAGATGACCAGGTGGAGGTGGGCGGGAGAAACCAGCTCACACTCACCCTGAAGTAGGTAATGGCGGTGGGGGGGGCTCTGGTCTGAGCAGTTCCTCCCCCATCCTTCGAGGGGAAGGCGTCTGTCCAAACACATCCAGGTTGTCCGCAGGCCCTGCAGGGCCCGGCGGAGGGGAGGGGTAGCCTGTGGCCAGCGTGGTGAAGCCCATGGTGGGCCGGTAGCTGGGGCTCCCGCTGCGGCTGCTCTGGGAAGGGGAGCCCGTGGATGGCGTGGACTTGCGAGAGAAGCTGACAGCGGCCGGTGGCTGCAGGGTGATCTCCGACATCTCTGCTTGCTGCAGGAGGCCCGGGCGAGGCCGGGCCCGGGCGGCAAGCTCAGGGGAGCCGGTGCGGGAGCTGAGGGGGCTTTGGGTCAGAGGCGAGAGCCGGGAGGGCTGTAGCACCACTTGATGTAAACTGGGCTCGGCGCGCCTGGCCTGCCGGGGGCTGGGCCGGGGCCGGGGCTGGGGCTCATACCACCGGGTGTCCAGGCCAAATGTGCTGGGGCCACTGTGCCCCCCGGGCTCGGCCGGCTCGGGGTAAGGCAACACGGGTATGCCCATACCTTGGCTGGTATGTCTTAGCTGCCCTTGGCTCACCAGAGGTTGCATAGGTCTGTCCTGCCACTTAGCGGAGGTGGGCACTGGGACGGGGCCTCTGCCCGGAGACTTGCCTGCCCAGCCCTTTGGCGCCTCCAGAGACAGGATGCCCGGGTAAGCCGCGGGCACCTGCAGGGAGGTGGGGGGCAGTCCTCGGGGGAGGCAGGCCTTGGGCTGCAGACTCTCGGCTACATCACAGGGGTGCAGCTGGTGGGGAAACATCATGGCCGGGGTTTCCAGTCCCCCAAAGGGGAATTCTGGCCGGCCCCAGGGCTCAGGGGAGCGCCCTCCTGTGGGTGTCTGAGTCAAGGGCAGCGTGCTGTTGGAAGCGTTCTCTCCGTTTTCCTCAGGAATGGTGGGGTGGCCGAAGGGCCCCTCAGTGTGCAAGGGTGGGGAGGACATGACCGAGCTCAAGGGGCTGCCCACTTCTGGCATGTAGAAGGGTGGCGGCTCCACTTCCCCAGGGCTGCTGCTGCTGAGGTACCCATAATACTGGCCATGGTGGAAGGGCCGGGGGGCGGGAGGTCTGGCCTGGCCTGTGGCCTGGAGCCGACCTTCCAGGCCGCCGGGGCCCTCCAGCCCACGGGGCTGGAACCGAGGGCTATATGCTGGTGGTGGCAGGTAGGACTCCTGGCTAGATGACAGAGGGGTCAGCTGGGACTTCAGGGCAGCCACAGATGTGGGCACCAGCGGGTCCTCATTCTCCTCGTCCGACTGGCGGAACTCGGGGTACATGTCCGTCTCCTCGGCAAAGGGGAAGCCCTCAATGCGCCTGCTCTTCATCGAGGGCTCCATCTCAGAGGGATCCATCACAAAGCGGCCATCGGGGCCTCTGCTGATGAGCTCAATGGGCGTCGTGGCCTCGGCCTCGGCCTCGGCCTTGGCCACGCTGTACTTCTTGCTACTGATGGCCCTCTTGGTCTTCTTGTACAATGACAGCTCCTTCTCCCGGGTGGGACTCAGCATCCTCTTGGCCGCTGGCTGGCCTTGGTCATCGGAGGACTCCGAAGGGGCCCGGAGCGTGCGGATGCTCTCGGGGCTCACCTTGCCAGATGACAAGCTGTGGGGGTGAGTGGGGGAGCAGGAGTGTGAGGTGGGGGACATTTGCTCCTCCTCTTCTTTTTTTCCTCTTAACGAATAACCACAAACACCTAAGATAATACTCAAAAAAAGAGGTGCAGATGGGCTGCATATTTTGGCATGAAATACTTTGGCCAACGCTCCACTGTCTAGATGTGTGCTGGCCGTTTTTTGAATGAACACCCACATTTCCACCTTTCATCCTGCCCTGCCTTTCCTGTCTGCCCCGCTCTGTCCAGCTACACCTCTAATTTCACTGTCTACAGTACTGCCCCCTCTGTGCAACTTAAAAATACCGTGCAGATCAGTGGACAGCCAACACTTTAGAGACACTGGTCTGGGGGCCGAGCGGGGCACACCACCTGCCTGTGTCCACCCTCCACCCTCTGTCCACACAGCACAACAGCGGAGGCACTTACGGAGACTCTAGGCTCTTTCTGCAGTGAGTGATGGAGAGTGGAGGATCTGGAAGGAAGAAGAAGGGGAGGAGAGCCTACTGAGGCCAGGGACACAAAACTCGTCTCGCGTGTCCACAGGGCCCAGAGCAAAGCCACAGAGGGGAACAGCTCCTTCCACGGTTAGGTATCTTTGGGCCCAGTCCCGAGTCCCGTGCCCAGCACCACAGACCTGCCCTCTCTCACATTCTGGCCCCATCACACCCTCCCCAGCATCCTTCTTCCTTACTCCCTCTTCCAGACCAAGGCCCGCTGACAGTCCTACCCATAAGACCCTATTTCCCTATTTTCAAGGGGCCCGTGCTAAAAGTGGGCCATCTCTTCCAATGGGGAGCATTTGAAACTGGGCCAGGTAGAGCAGGGCAGTGGGGGCAGACACCCACCTTTTTTGCGCTTGAGCTTACGCTTGCGCTGCTTGTTGACAAAGCAGGCGGCCAGGGTGCTAAACAGGACGGCAGCTGCCAGGAAGCAGATGGTAGCTACGATTCCAGCCAACACAGGCCGAGCTAGCCCCTCATCAGTCAGGTCCGGCTGTGGGAAGATGTCTGCAGGGCGGTGCAAGGAGCATGCATGATTCCTCCCCTCGCTCCTGTAAAAGCCCCCACCTACTCTGACACCTAGCCCCCCAGCACTGTTCCCTACCTCTGCAGAACAGGCTCAGGCTCCATGCTCAACTCTAGCACTTGAAGAGAGACTAGTTTACGGAAGTCAAGTGATCGCTACAGAGCTTAGAAAGAAGGAATCACATCTATGCCTTACCTCATAGCGGTGATAATTCGGTAATAATGTCTACCTGGCTAGTGCTTTTTGCAAAGGGTTCTCATGCATACTACCACACACCCTCACATGAGGCCAACAGACCACATGCCATCGCTCTCATTTTCTAAGGTAAAGAAAGTGTCGCTGGCAGAGTTTGAGCGACTTGCGGACATAAATATTGCCTATCAGTGTCTGCACCACGACACCATACCTCTGGCCTCCTGTTAGGATTTGCTGCCTTCTGCCATGCCATCTCGACAAAATGAGAACTTACTGTGGAGGCACCTTGAGGGTAAAATACTACAGCAGGGAGAAGAGGTTGTGACTACAGAATTCAGATCCATCCATCTCTAAGTCATTACAGCACAGCTGAGCAATTTCTACAGGGAGGGTGAGCACGTCCTGGTTGTTTCGGGTTCAGAATGCTGGAGCCAGCAGGGACATTCAACGCAGGTCCAATTTCATTTTACAGGTAAAGAAGTGAGTTTCACTTTGTGCCCAAATCCATACTGCTTGTTAGTGACGGAGCCAGAACTAGACCCCCATCTACTGTACCCCACTTCAAAGTCAGTTATAATAGAAAGTGCCACTCTTTAGATTCTGTGGATTCTGATATATTTGGCCAGAGCCCATCGTTCTGCTGAAAAGAACAATGGATGAAAATAACCCAAATCACGCTGATGAGTGGGCAAATGGAATGCTATAGCCTTTGGGAATGGGGGGCTCAGAGACGGGCGGCTGAGGGCGCTGTGCCTTCATTCACCCATGGGGAGTCTTCCCGGTATTTGGGCTTCCTTTCAGGTGCCAGACATAAAGCCACTGAACACAGAACAGTTCACTGATGAAAACCCTCAAGTCTTCTATTCTGGCCTTGGCTTTAAGCTCTGTTCCCTGCTCCTTCTTCTCTCTGAGTCCCCTCCCTGGAAGGAAGCCAAGACAGGGTACTTTTGTAGTAAAAAAAAAAAAAAAGAAAGAAAGAAAGAAAGGAAAGAAGGAAGGAAGAAAAGAAAAAAAGGTCCATGGTGCCATCGTGTCTAACATGAGGCAAAAGTCACACCCCACGGCCCCCAGTGCTCTGGTGCCACTTGGGTCCTCCCCGTCCCTCCCCAAGTCTGCCTGCCCTGGTGCTTCTGTAGCTCTGTGAGTCCTGCTGCATGAGCTTCTTGGCCAAGCTCCTTGCCAGCTGGTCCCGCAGGTCCTTGTGTGAGCAGTGCCCATGGAAATGGTGCCATTGCTTAATCACTAAGCAAAAGCCTCTTCCCATACCAAGGGCCTTAGCCACTTCACTGGGCAAGGGAGGGGCTCTGCTGTCTCAGGAACTGTAGCTAGAGAAAGATGTGTAGAAATGGGACCAGGGCCAAGAGAAAGAAAGATAAGTGGGGAAAATGCTAGGGAGTTGGCTTTATTTAGCCTGAATAAAATCTAGGGAGACGAAGGAGTGGAGGAAACAACACCAAACAGCAATTTTCCAAACAAAACCACCATAATTATAAAGCAGTCTTATAATAGGCCTTCAGCAAATATGTGCTGACCTGCTGTCTCTCCAATTCACCACCCCAGTCCATTACAGAGGACAGCACTGGAGGAAACAGGGATTTTATAGCAAAAGAACATAAACCAAGTTCTTTTTGACTACTATCATGAGAAGATGAGCTACATTTCTCCCTGTGGCTATCTTATAGAAAGTGTCATAAATGCAGCTCTTTAGTTGGAGAAATCCTGTCCATCATGGAAGCAGAAGGATGGGTTGGAGAAATGCGGTGACCTTAAGAAATGCAGTGACTCAGTTTCCACCAGAGCTCTCGTTTCCATTTCATCCTCCCTCCCCATATTAGCTATCTTGCAAAGGACACCACATGGCTCTTGTATCCTACAGCTGTAACAGACCCCCCACCCCCCACCCCACCCCCTCCCAACCCCCCAGGCCAAGTACCTGTGCTGGAGACGCCGGCGATGTTGCTGGGCTCACTGATCAGATCCTGCATGACGGCCAGAACCCGGAATTCGTACCAGGTGTCCTACAGCCCCCAGGACAAGACCCTGTCAGCCTACGGACCTGAGACAGCCACTGACCCACTACTGACCTCCCCCACCCACCCTGCAATGATCTCTCATGGAACAGGGTACCCAAAGCAGTGGCATACTGGAAGTGATGAACAACCAGCTCTCAGTTTAAAAAAAAAAAGTCCTGATTTGTAGCATTTGCCAATTTCCATGGTAAAAATACTCCCACCGTGGCAGATTTCAATCTACAACTGTGAGGTCACTGAAAGCAGAGTTGGAAAGAGATGCACACAATATGGGCTCTCTCTTAGGAGCCCCCATGAGCCAGTTCTACCACTAAATGAGTGTCCAGGGAAGGAAGACAGAAAGATAGATGGGATTGTCTGTATCCATGAAATAAGCTGCTTCCTCTCTCCAGCTAGAGAGACATCAAAGTTTAAAGGGGGTCAGCTGGGAAAAAAAAAATAATGTATCTTCCTCCAGGGAGTCTAAATTGTTAAAGCAGGGGTCCTTCCCTGGGCAAAGCTTGAAGACTATCCTTCTGGGAAATCCTCTGCCCAGCCGAAGTTAGACTCCTAGCAGGGAGCTGAGGTCACTCTCTAGTTACACATTCGGGGCTCCTCACCTGCCCTCAGTTGCCATGACCTGAGGATCCCAGACTTTGGTAGCAGATCTGAGAATAAAGGAATTGGTGTGGGGGGGACAGTACATGGCTGGGCCTCGTACACCTGACTTGGGTCACTCAAAGCTTCCGGTAACTCCAGCGAGTCGTGTCACTTTCAGAATTTGGGAACAGCAGCAGGGAAAAGCTGGGCACCTCACCTGTGACAGATCCTTGGCAAAGAACTCTCCATCAGTGCCTGGGATGGCACTATCTAAGATCTCCCAGTGTTCCCCGACACGGTATTCCATGATGTAGCGGTCAATGGGAAAGCTGTGATTGGCAGGGGGGAGCCAAGACAGGAGTACACCCTGCTGGGTCCGGTTGGCTGTGAGGCACCTTGGTGGGGTAACCAGCACCAGGGGTTCTGGAGTTGTGATAGGGAATGCTGCAGCACAGAGGGAAGAGAGAGAGAAGGGGCATGGTGGTGCTGAGGTCACTGCTCCTTCACCTCCCTACATGCTGTCTTCTGGCTCATCATGTGTCCCTCAGAATGTGTCACATTCCCTTGCATGAGTCATTTCAGGGACAAGACTGTCACATAAAAGAGCCCTCCTCACCCAAGGGAAGTGGCCCACATGATCCTACTTTCTGAGCACTTCTAAAAACATAGATGCGGGGCGCCTGGGTGGCTCAGTCGTTAAGCGTCTGCCTTCGGCTCAGGTCATGATCCCGGGGTCCTGGGATCGAGCCCCACATCGGGCTCCCTGTTCCGCAGGAAGCCTGCTTCTCCCTCTCCCACTCCCCCTGCTTGTGTTCCCTCTCTTGCTGTCTCTCTCTCTCTGTCAAAAAATAAATAAAAAATCTTAAAAAAAAATAAAAAATAAAAACATAGATGAGAGAATGGAGTCGCTCAAAAGGAAAGGGAAAAAAAAGACAAGCTAACAAAGGGGAACCAAGTGAGGAAGATGGAAGAATTGAATGTAATCTTTTAAATAAGATCGTATCTTTAAAAAGATATTACAAAACATATCTTATGTTCTCTTCTAAGGAAGTAGGAATGTCTTCCCATAGCTCACTTCTGCTCTCAATTGCCTTCTTGGCCCAGGTGGGAAAACAAGGACCAGGGAGGAAAGTTCTAGAGCAGGGGTAAGCATCCCATCACTGCTGCACTCCTTGGTGGCAGTAAAGGATCCAGGAACAGGCCGGAGGGGTGCCACTTGTTCACAGCTGCTCTTGGGGTGGGATGGAGTGAGCCACCGGGTCCAGGAAGGAAGAGTTGGCATGACTAGAAGATTCGACGGGGAGCACTGGCCACACGCCCACCACCAAACGAGGCCATGGGCCAGAGGAAAGAATCGGTAAGAGCACAGAAGGAGGCAGGATTCCCAGCCTGCCCTGTGAAGCCACAGGAAGATGCAAACATGTGGCTTAGCAAGGAAGGATAAATGCTAAGCCTCTTCCTTAACAGGAATCTAGCCCAAAGTGCTCTGACGTGGGACAAGGCACTATGGTCCAGGCCAACCCCACAGAACAGCATGACAAGTCCTCCCTGGGAGAGCAAATGACATGATTATGTAAGGCACGTAGGAAGGTGCCTGGCACATAGTAAGCAGTGAAGTGAGTTGCAAGGACCATCAGCACCACCATTATCGTCTTTACTCAGCTCCTCCAGGAAATATCCTCAAGACACCCCAGCCTGAGGCCCTCACCTAAAGTGTTCACAGTGACCACCTCACTGAAGGCGCTCGTTCCCAGCTTGTTCTGGGCCAGGACGCTGAACTGGTATGCTGTCTCAGGCTCCAGGGCGTCCACTAGCAACCAGCTGGGTCCCGGTGGCACTGGCAAAGACAGCCAGTCGTGGGGCCCAAACTGTGCCCGCTTCATCCTGGCCAAAAGAAAGAGAGAGGATCGGGGACAAGGGGGTGGGGTGGGTTACACTGGAGACAGGAGAGTGCATGCAAGGTCCTCAAGGAGGTGGCGGTGGGCAGACCTGGCCTTCCCAGGCTTTGGGACAGAAAGAGGTAATGACCAAAGGTGGGAAATACCCAAATTTGGCTGTGCCAGGTCGCCGGCCACTGCCTTGTACCTCCTCTGCTAAGAGGAGCCCTTAAGTATAAGTGACACTCAAGATCCTGGTCAAACTACCAAGTGCATTTTGGGAGAATCTCACCCTAGTCACAACGCTGAGAGTGGCTCTGCCTTGAGAAAAGTCAGGACACGAGGAACAAGGCAGGTACCATCATGGGAAAGTGAGGATGAGCAGCTCAGCAATGGCAGACTAGGGAAAGAACCCAGGTGACCTCAGCTGCGCACCCTCCCAGGGACAGCCAAAAGTGGGACGTCAAGTAACCCAGAGGGCTCACTCAGTCCAACCAGCTTTGAGTCATCTGAGGAAGTCTAGGGTATATGACAAAAATAACCAGGGGTTTCCCCACAGTGAGGACCAGGATCCTTAAGGCCTTAACGGTTAGAACTCACCATCAAGGGGAAGGTCACGCTGCGCGTGGAGAACACTGGAACTAGGAGTGAAGGTTAGGCCTTGTTCTATACCGCCCACCTAACTCTCCACTGGCAATGAAGCCAGCTGTCTACAGGTGCAGTGCCCCAGCATCACCACGGGGAGGAGACATCATCCTATGGGATTGAGACCCTGGGCAGCTTTCTTCTTGCGGCTCTGAGCTACAACTTAGCGGACGCCCGCCCACCGGGTTCCCTCTATGTTTAAAGGCTCACTACCATGAATGCTTAGGAGTTTGAGCTGTGGCAGCAGAAAGCACAGCAAAAAAGAAGCTAGTGCCAAATGTCTGAGTCAGTACTGGGAGAGTCAGAGGCAATCAGAACGAGAGGAGGGAAGGAGAACTCCCCAAACTTTGCAACCACCCATACCCCCCATCCCGGCCCCGGGCACCAAAGCAAGTGAGCAAAGTGTAATAAAGCGGTGCAAATGAGCAGCAGCGTGGAGCAGGACCGCAAGCAGTGAGGGAAACCCCAATCTACGCCCAGACCTGCCACTTGGATGTCCCCAAAGATGGCTTGGCCATGCCAAACGCCCTTCCCTGGACACACAGCCACCCGGCAGCACCATGATTCTTGCAGTGGCCACCTGACAGAGTTGTCAGGAGCAACCCCCTCCCCCTTACTCCAGGCCCCCTCCCCAACCTCCGGAGGACCAGAGATAAGGATTGGAGGATGTTCTGGTTGCAACTCAGAGAGCTCCCCACGCTCACCATCTAGGTCCAGTGCCTATCCAGAACTCAAAACCCCTAGGATATTCAGGACATATCCACAAATCACCATGATGGGAAAGAGGGTAGCTTCCTCTCAACCTCCCTTGCTGTTGAGAAGTCTATCAAGGGCTCTCCCTGAATCTCCATGAGTTGTCCTCTGCAGGGATGTTTCCTCCTTCCCAGGCTCTGGCTGAGCCTGATCGGGCATACACTCAGATGAGGCAGGTCTGAAAAGGAGGAAGTGGGAGGACTCATCCTTCCTGCTCAAGGATGTCCCACGCTGCAGGTGGCCAGTTCCTGGCTCAGGATAGGAATGTGTGGGAAGAGAAATCTTTGGGGAATGGGAAGGAGGTCAGCTATGGCTCCTCTCTCCATCTTTTCTGTGCCTCCTGACCTCAGCCTGATTTGTGCATCTTTGAGATCCCTCACCTACCCCAAAGCTTAGGCAAAGATCTCAAATCACTACATCTGGCCGAATTGACAGCAGAGATATAAACACAATAGAGACACAGGGTCCTAGAGAAAATAGAGATGCTGAAGACAAGGCCAGAAGGCAAGCACCACTTCAAATCGGTTTCTGGAACCACTGGGGAGGTGATAGAATAGAAATTAGATTCTACACTTCCAGCTGGGCTGTTTCACAATGCCCTTGAAGATTAGGAGTCTCTTCCAGACTCCAGAGGACAGAGGGACCTAAAAGAAGCAGGAACCAAGGACACAAAAAGGGGTCATGAGATAAGCTGGGGCAAGAGCAGCAGAGGGTGATGGTCACTTCAGGAAACAACCTAAACTGGCATCCCAAACCTTCCAGGCTGGGAATGCAGAATGCCCGGAATCCCTCAGACAGACACACCCCTCCCCCACAAGACCTAGTCACTGCATCAACACACCTCACTGCCTAGAGGTCTAGCAGGCGAAGAACCATATCCTTCTCATAACGTCTACCCACCCCAGGGACTGACTGAAGTCGGGGGTTGGGGGAGGGAGAAGCAGAGAGCAAAGCATGCGGGGGTGACTCACAGAGGTCCGTACCAAACTGAGAATGTCTGCTCGAATCCTCCATCATAGCCTGGCTCCCAGGACACGTTGGCAGTTGTCATGGAGACCTGGACCCGGACACTGCCCGGGGCATGGGGGCTGGTGCCTGGAGACCAAGTGAAGTCCTCTCAGACTGAAATGAACTGGGTCCAGTGAGCTGGACACCCACAGGGGCACACTGCACAGTAGCAAAATGCAGTGCCCCAAGCGCAGCGCTCAGGGGCCAGGGATGCTCTGAGGGGCGGACACCCTGAGCAGTAGGGCTGCAGAAGGAAACCTGTCCCCCTGTGCCATCCAGTCCTTCTAGTAAGACATGGCATGAGCAACAGGAATATGGCCAAAGGGAAACCAGAACCTTCGTCACCCCAGGCTAAAGTTCTGTGCTCACCTGGCAAACAGACACTCTCCCTTAAGGTCACAGGCAAAGCCAAAAAGCCCCCGTCCTGTCAAGTTCTCTGGCCTCATGAGACAGCCATATTCCACCCGAACATCAAAGTGAGAGGCAGCACAACACAACTGTTAAGAACTTCAGCTTGGGTTCGGGTCCTGGACCCAGCACTCATTAGCGATGCGATGCTCGGTGAGGTGTGCGATCCACGCCAGCCTTGGATTCAAATGGATGTACACTGGGGACTTACCAGCTCTCGCCTCACAGGTTATAAATGATGGGGCACCACTTGGTACAGAGCCTAAAACTGGTGGTAAATGCTCAAAGTGCTGGCCACGTTACGACTGGCTGTCAGTCCCCAGAGGGGCAGGCTCCAAAGGTACAAGCTGAGGTCTTAGGGACACACACCTCAGGCAGAAGAAGTGGAAACATAACGCCTGGCACCCCAGGAAATGGGAACGCCAGGAATCTCCATGCCAAGCCCAGCCTATGGAGCTCAGTGCCCGGGTCCCCTCCCAGGTCCCCCTCATTCCGTTCTTCCAGCTCCCCTGGTAGGTCCTAGACACAGACCTCTGAGCAGTTGCCCCTGCCCACGCACCTGCCCCATTTCTATATGGCAGTGTTGCTGGGTACATTCTGCCAGAAAAAGATCTCCCCGGGACAGGCCCCGTGTCACCTTCCCTTACCCAGAGTCTATAGAGGGCTAAGGCTACACGCGGCAGGCTCCAGGATCAGGGGTGGGCTGATTCAGGAAAGACGCCCAGAAAGGGTGGACAGTGCCCAGCACCCAGACCACAGCCCTCCTGCCCACAGCCCCCGTACCGATGACGGTCAGGTGGGTACTGGCAGTGATGCTGGTGACCACGTTGGTGGCGATGCACTCCCACTCCCCGTGGTCCTCCTTACTCAGGGCTCGAAACTGGAGACTCCCGCTGGGCAGGGCATTGTGCTTGCTTCTGCTGGGCTTCCCTACCTTGGCCAAACAAGGGGGCAAAGAGGAAGGCAGGAGTGGGGTGGCAGGGGAGGAACCAGGTCGACAGGGAAGAAGAGAAGCCACCAACACGTCAGAAGTCCGAGAACAGGAAGAGAGCAGAACCCGCACACTCAGCCTGCACCCCCGCCGCCCCTCTTCCAGAGGACCCATCACTCTAGAAGTCAGCCCCGTTACTCAGCACCTGGCCCTGTTAGAACAGAGCCACTATAGGTCTTGCCCATCCGCCACACTTCCCAGGAGCTCCAGAACCCAGAGGTACCTTTTTCCACGTGATGACAGGGAAAGGGTCCCCTGCAGCAGCGCAGGGAATGAGCAGCTCCCGGCCGGCCTCCTGCCTATATTCCCAGCCTGGTAGCACCGTAAAATACGGGGGGTCCTAGGGAGAGCACAGCAAGGCCATGACGTCGAGCGTTTCAGGTACCCACTCCCGCGGGGGCCACTCTCAGCCCCAGGCCTCACCTTCAGGACAAGCCGTGCGGGAGCAGACTGGCCCATGGTCCCCAAGGTGTTGTAAGGCACACAGGTGTAAGTGCCAAGAGCCTCCTCTGTGGCCTCCTCAATCCGAATGGAGCCATCCTCCATCAGGGTCCAACCCAGGTTCTGCCAGAGCACAGAGAGCAGAGCAGGGAGCAATGGTCAGGGGGCAGAAGCTCGGTCCCGGCCCCCGCCAGGCCAGCCCTGAGCTGGCAGGCCCGGGCAGAGCCCCAGCTAGCCTGGGGCAGGGGCTGTCTAAGTGTCCTGGGAGAATGGTGCAAGCTCTACCAGACGGCAGACCCCCACAGGAAGCAGTTCTGTGTTCCTAGAGTTTTCTGATGGGGAGTGGAGGAGTCCTGGCAGAGAACCAGACCCTCAGAGGCAGTACCTCAGTGGCAGGAGAGTGTGTCTCACTGTGACCCCCACATGCATCTCTCTAGCACCTTCTCGACCTGCAGGGGGCGGCCATCCTTGTTCCATTTGACCACGGTGGCCGGTGGCTCTGCATCCACAGGGCATCGGATATAGCCGTGAATTCCCACGGGCACGTAGATGACAGGGGGCATGTTGAGGACACGGGCTGGGTCTGCAGAGGGGTCGTGTGGGGTGAGAGAGAAGAAGGGCATGAGGGAAGTCAAGGAGTGAGAAATCTGGGCAGGGGGCCAAGACTCCTCACACACCCCCGGGGTCTCATACAGATACCCCATCTCCGAGGAACTGCCATTCACACCCACCCACCCATGTGTCCTCAGTGCTCACAACAGTGCCAGGTGCCGGGACCACCACGAGGAGCAAGACGGACAAAGCCCAGAGGCCACACCAGGCCACCCCAATGCAGTGCAGGCTGCAGGTGGCTTTTGCCTGTCCAGAACTAAGGCATGTTCTAGCCTGCTCCGACCCATAACACTCCTCAAATGCTTCCACGCATGGACTGAACTGCAGAACAAGGACTCTCGACGTGCATATCTCCAGCCCCCGGACTCCCAACTCGAAGTCAACGTTTGACCACACCCTCCACCAATTGCTCCTTATCCCAAATCTCTCTCGGACACCAAGCAGCTCTCGGTCCACATCCTAAGCCAGAAGAAGAACGTCAGTTCTATGCATAAGGTGTTCAGAGGCATGACCACCGGTGGTTCTTTTCTCTCCTCTCTATTGTGCTAGTTGCCAAGGCACCCCGAGCCTCAGTTTCCCCTCTGTGCAGTTGGAATGCAGAATGAACCTTGGCCACAGAACGGATGAAAGGTTCTCAGGAGAACACCAAGAGCGGCACATCCTGTGATGTGGGTGACTCATCAACTTTCGATTCCCCCAATTTCCCCTGAGGGCTACCAAGGAGAAAGATCCAGAACTTCCAGTGAGGCAGTGAGGATGAATGAGCTGGTATCTTTTAAGCATTTGGAGCTCTTCAGAGAACAGCATTACATAAATACCAGGCCGAGTTATATATTTAGACATAGCTTCCTACTTTTGTATGTAGAGTTTTTTTTTTTTTTTCCTCCAAGATTTTCAAAGGGTTTATGAATGGGAAATACTCTGAACACTGCTTTTTAGCAGAAATAAAGATCCTTGTCTCACCCACCTGGAAATCTCACCCCCCGGATTCTCTTTGAAGGCAAGAAGGAGGTAAAAAAGGACAAGCGGGAGTGGGTGATGGCACTGGGGAGAGACGGGGAAACCACACACCCCTCTCAGCAGAAAAATGGCCCACGGCTTCATGGATGGGGGGCTTACTCCTGATTAGATTCATCATCCTTCTGAAGACCACCCCTGTTGGCTCTCTCCCTCTGCCACTGCCACCTTTTTGCCCAAGTGACCTAGCCAGACAAGATGCTACTCCAAGTGGACTTTTCCCTTCCCCCGGCCCCTTCACATCCAGCACAGGTTGGGGCACAAGCTAAGTCATGTGCAAATAGCTTCTTGGCTGGCTTTTTCCTACTGCAGGTCTGGGTGGGACAGGCCTGATGTCCTGGGTCACATCACATCGCTTTTCTTGGGCCTCAGAGCCCTTAAAAACTCGGGACTCCTAATGTAGCGTGCTGAAAGCCCTTTAAAGTTGATGACAGTGGAAATGGTGAAGTGTCACCTTTGTCCCTGCTGGCAAAGTCACTGCATCGAGAAGAAAACGATGAGAATGTGAGGTTAGCAGCTGAGCAGGGCTCAAAGGTCCAGCCTGGCTCTGACACCCCGAGGCCCATTCAACAGGAGACAAGTGCAAACACCCAGCTCTGCAGAGTGGCTTCGGAGACCAGCCCCACCTCCCGGGGTCACCGACTGTTCTTCTGCTTGTTCTTAGAAGGCTCTCCCACACCAGCCCTCAAGTGATGGAGAGCCTGTCACCTACGGCAACAAAGCAGCACCTTTGTTGTCTGAGTGACAGGGCCATCCACAAATCAAAAGGAAAAAATTAATCCTCATTACTCATCCTTCTCTCTCTTTCTCACAATGATCAGCTTGCCAGGGGGTGGGAAAGCATTGACTATGCTGACGGATTCAAGATTAGCAAACTGAATTATTGTGCTTGCACAAAAGCCCTCGGCTGTTCTGCCATGAGGAGCGGCTCATCCATTTGGATCTCTGGCAGCCCGAGAGAAGAGCAAGGAGAAAGCCAGGAGGGAGCCAGGTGTTGGCAGAACTAGATCAAGTCACCCCAGAAGAGGGCTCTGTCCCCCTCACCCCACACAACCGTCCACAGTGGGGGAAGGCATAGAGCTGGCAGGAAATCTAACCCTGCATCAGTTTCACCTGCCTTCCCTCGTATACCTGAGGGAAATAAAGCACCAGAGAGCATCTTGTTCATGGTCCAGAGAGAGGTGCTGGCTAGCATTCACTGCAAGGACAACTGCTCAGAAGGTCTGCCGATCCTTGAATCCAATCTAAGCTTGGCTGAGGGAATGAATCAGCTAACACGTGGAGCGATGCTTGGCCCATAGGAGACGCCCAGCAAGTGCTAGCTTCACTTCGACTGGCCAGTCCAGGTCTTGGCCTCCTGTTGGGCTGTCCCTGCTTCCTGTCATTCCTCTGCCCACATTCCCTCAAATGACCCTCAGTCTCTTGCTGTCCTCCAACCTCCGGTCCGGCTAACAAGGCCTGCGTCTTCTGGAACCCCCACCATGTGTGGATCTCCCTCGCCCCTACTCACACTGCACAGTTAAATACGCTGAGGCAGAGGGGGAGCGCCCCAGGCTGTTGCTCGGGACGCAGGTGTACTTCCCCGCATCCTCAGGCTTCACCCGGAAGATGATCAGGGTCCCATCAATCAAGATCCGCACTCTCAACTTCAGGTCGCTGCAAACACACAAGGAGACAAGGAGGGGCGGGGGTTGGCATGTAGGGAAGAGGGTCTTCCATGAGACAGCAGAGCAAGGCAGCAAGGAGTCCCCTCACCCTGCGAATGAGGCAAGGAGAGCCGGACTTCCTCACCTTCCTGGCCCCTCTCAAGGCTGCTCCGTGCAGACCCTGGCCTTGCACAGGGGACAGGCTAGACCACCCCTCTTGCAAGCTCCCAGAGGCCAAGGGCGGCCTGTGGCAGCCCCTGCTCAAAGCCTTGCCCCTGGGAGGCCTGGTGGCTGGAGATCCCCCTGAGAGGGCAGGACAGCATGCTCACTTCTGGAAGTAGACGTTCTCATCCTGCCAATACCAGGTGTAGGTGAGGTTGCCGGGATACGCCTCTGCCCGGCAGGTGAGCAGAGCATCCTGGGATATGTTGACAGTGATGTTCTCAGGAGGGGAAACTATGAAAGGAGGCCCTGGGGAAAGAGGAAATAAACATGACCTTACCTGGTGCGGAAGGGGAGAGCAACAGCTCGGGGGGCCTCCCAGGAAGGTCTGAGACACCTCGGGAAGGGGTGTCCAGAACTCTGGGAGGGAGCTGGGGGGCAGCACTGGCCCACGAGGGAGCAGCATACCCTGGGCACCTGTCACAGAGATGCTTCTAGCTGCTGCCAGTGCTCAGCTTCTTACTCTCCTTACAGGTCCCAGAGATGCAAAAGGTCCTGGGATGTGGCCACAGTGCCCCAGCCCCTGGAGCCCGCTGCAGACACCCTTCTTGGTGTATACCTGCACCCCACGTCCATGCACACATGGCCTCTATAAATCCTGGCTCCCCAAACCAGCCTTCTGATGCCCCCCCCCACACACACACCCCTTCCTGCCCATCCAAGCAGGGGGCATGCAGGAGGGACAAAGGCCACTCTCTTCAATCCAGAGCAAGGAATAATCTGGCCTCTGAAGGAGTTAAGGGGCTTGTGCTGCTTATCAGCCAGAGGTCCAGAGGGCAGATTGGGGGCAAG
Source organism: Neomonachus schauinslandi (assembly GCF_002201575.2). NCBI lineage: Eukaryota > Metazoa > Chordata > Mammalia > Carnivora > Phocidae > Neomonachus > Neomonachus schauinslandi. The sequence goes on along the minus strand of NC_058413.1, from coordinate 82,020,290 downwards.
GAGGCAGGGGGCAAGCAGAGTCACCAGGGCGTGAAATCCCAACCCTCCCTGGCGCTGGCTTTCCAGACAGCTCTCTGCTGAGAGGGCAGCTCTTCTCCAAGCTGCAGAGGGATCTCTGGCCCCCGCCGCCACTCAACACTCCAAGTCAGAAGGAGGCAGAAAGAACATGTGTCTCAGCAGCCCTGGCAGCCCAGACAGCCACCCCTAGCCCTCGCTGTTCCTCCGGTAGTGGGGGGCAGGCAAAGAAGGTGGCTGGGCTCAGCACAAAGAGACCCCACCACCCAGATGCTGCCCCCTCTGGAGCATTCTGGGGTCCCAGGCAGGGCGGACTGGCATTTCCCAGTGCTGACCAGGCAGACCCCAGCTCTGCCAAATGCCCTCAGTGTTGTTTAAACGTCTGAGGTTTGGACTGAATTCCTGACGCCATCACTAATGGGGTGGGAACCTGAGAGAGGTCCCCTCCCCTGGGGAAGATGGAGGCATGGCAGAACACTATTTGGACAGAGAGAGAAACCCAAAACCCACTCAACATGGTGCCTCCCGCCATCCCACGTGATGGCCACAGCAGGCCACCATGGGAGCTCTGGCTGTGAGCTACACAATACTCGGGAGGAGCCCGACCCCACTCCTCACGGGCTGCCCATCTCTCCAGCCACCCCAGCTGTGCCAACTATGCCCCGGGCAAACCCCTCTGCAGCTCAGATGGGCTGGAAGTCCCTGCAAAAGGTCCAGGGCATGAAAAGGAGAGGAACTGCTCTTACCTTGGACAAGCAGGTGAGTGGTATGGACAGCCTCTCCCTGGATGCTGTATGCACGACAGGTGTAGGCGCCTCTGTCCTCCCTACTGACCGATGTCACCGTCAGGCTGCCATCACTCACCTGGGGCCAAGGAGAGACAGAGCTCAGCACCCACCGGGGGTCCCACCAACGCCACCCCCAGGTGGAGAGGGACTTGGGGCTCATACACTAGGGGAATATGGAGCCAGGCACTCCCTGTTTCATCTCCCTCCAACCAGACACCAGCCAGGCTGCGTGCTGAGCAGAGTGTTACCAGTCATACGAAGTGGGAGGCCACCGAGGAGAGGGAGGAGGCAAAGGAAGGGGAGCAAGGAGGAAGAAGTGCAACAGTTCCAATGGAGAATCAAACTTACCTGGTATTTCCCACTAGCACCTAGGAGTGTCCCCTCCTTGAGCCAGGTGACAATGGGCTTGGGGTTCCCAAAAGCTGTGCAGGTCATGGTAACACTGCCACCCTCCTTGGCCTCAATGTACTGGGGGGGTGTTTCTGTAAAGGTGGGAGGAGCTGCAGAGAGACCCGGGGCGGGGGTGGGAGGGTTAGCCAGTCTGCTGCCCTGCATGCAGCACCCACCCGCACCAGGCACCACGCCCGCTGTGCTCATACATAACCCTCTGCGCGGTGCTCGGATAAACGAAGGAAGGGGCAGACAGGTAAAATCCTCTGCCCATGAGTCGTACAGGGGCAGGAGAGACCTGAAATTCAAAGTCAGTCTGGCTGGGTGCAAATGCTCCACTTCTCCCACCATACTCGGCTAATTCCCAATAAACAAACGTTTGCTGAGCATCTATAAGGAGGCCACTATGCTCAGCACTAAGGACAGAGCAATAAACAAGCAGGCTCTCTCACAGCATGCGCACACTTGCCCCCAGCTCCAATCTGCTCCGTCATCCCCCGGTCTCTCACTCAGCCTCTCTGGGCTTTATCTAAATCTGGCGCCCTCCAGGATTGAGGTGAGGAGTAAGTGAGATAACGTTTGTGAAAGGGATCTTGTAAGATAAATATGTGCGAAATGTTGGTTATTTTGCCATTACTCTTATCATAATCATCTCCCCAGAAACCTCTGAGGCATCCATGAGAAGCTCTGAGATGGGTGTCACCTCTCCAGACAGCGCTGCCCTGAGAACCAGTCAGAATGCTTTGAGATTTGGTCCTGCCTGCCCCTCATTCTGCCAACCTCATCTGCTACCACATACCCCCTTCACTGTACTCTAGCCACCCTGGCCGTCTTTGTCTTCCTCGAATGGGCCAAGAACGCCCAACCCCAGGGCCTTTGCATATGCTGTCTTCTCTGTACCCAGACCTCACTCCCTTGATTCATGCAAACCTTTGCTAAAATGCCATCTCTGCCTTAAGTGGTCAACCCATCTAAGATAACACTTCCAGCATTCTCTAACCCCTTGGACCACTTTATTTTCTTTATTTTTTTATTTTTTTATTTTTTTTTTTTTATTTTTTTAAAGATTTTATTTATTTATTTGAGCCAGAGAGAATGAGAGAGAGAGAGAGCACATGAGAGGGGGGAGGGTCAGAGGGAGAAGCAGACTCCCTGCCGAGCAGGGAGCCCGATGCGGGACTCGATCCGGGGACTCCAGGATCATGACCTGAGCCGAAGGCAGTCGTTTAACCAACTGAGCCACCCAGGCGCCCACTTTATTTTCTTTAAAGCAACAGTCACTGACTCTCCCTGAGAACAAAGATCTTTTCTGCAAATCCCACTGCATGCCCAGCTTTTTGCACAGTTCCTGGCATGTAACAGAGCACACAACAAACATCTGTCGAATGGACAAACGCATTTAGTATACACACATACACACACCTACAGACCAACACAAATTCAAACACACAAAACCTCCTAGGAGCAAGATCATGACAAGACCACTTTCCTCAATCATTTCCAATGCCCTTAGCCCAGCGTGGGCACACAGGGGGCACTGGAAGGGTGAATACCGAGTGAATTAAGAAGCATACTTCATCACACATGAAACACACACAATGGACACCTTCAAGCATGTCAATCCTCATCCAACATCTAATGCAATAAAAGTGATGGCAAAAACCATCCCAAATCCTTATACAGGGATTCTGAAATCCCAGCTTCTGAAATGGAATGTGTGTTCATCTCCAACAGAGCCCATCTTGCCAAACCTGCCCCTTGAAACGCAGCTAATACAACCTCAGCCTCTATTACCTCTGGTGTCAAGCTTAAAAGAAAAGATAATAAATTAAATTACGTGCTGAAGTGACAAATTAATTACTAATTACATAATTACTTTATTATTTAGGTGCTAATCAGGAAAGTACTTTGAACAATCTCTAGTTTTCAGGAAAATAATGGTTTGCCTTTCGATTATTTACAGAATTAGGTGTTAGCTTGCCAGCTACATTTCCAGGCTTAATTCTTTTTTACAAGTGCCCTATAATTAATAGTGCAGGTTAGAAATAGGCTGGCCTCTCCTCCAAATAATTCACTAACCTAAAGCAAGACTTGGCTTGGGTTTTTTGGGTCTTTTATATGTGATAAAGGAATAATTGGGTTTGTTTCCACCCAACTGGTCTCAGGAAAACACAGCAGGAGAATGAGACCATTTGTAATTCTAATTTTTCACTGGCCTTTCATTTTCCAAAGGTGAAATCTGTCAGAAAATGCCTGACACTAAACATTCTAGTTTGGAAGCAATGGAATGTTGGCACTCTCTCTAGACTCTTTCCTTCCATAATGGAAATATTTATGCTGGAAGGAACCTCAGAACTCGGGATGAAGGGAGGAGGGGAATAAAGGGAGAGAGCTCTCTCACCTTGAAAGGTGTCTGTTCTTTTCTCCCCATTTGGGAGGAAGGCTCCTTGGTAAGGGCAAAGTATTCTATGGTAAACCCTGGTTCTGAAGCCTGGGGCAGAGAGGGAAGCAATTCTTAGCTTTTCCTGCCCAACACCTCCCTATGAGCAACCTGCCCACCCTCCCTGAACGCACTGACTCTCCTTCCTCTAGGCTTCCAGGCATGCTGTTCCCTCTGCCTGGAATACCCTTCCGCACCTCCCACCCCTGCACCTGGCTAACTCCCTAGTCAGGTCTCTGCACAGGAGTCACTCCCTCAGAGAAGCTCTCCCTCCTTTGTTCTCCCAAAGCCCATACTGCAATTGTCCCTGGGCTTACTGCCTCTGGAAGTCTCCTTAAGAGCCAGGTCTGGGTTGGGTCCACTGCTATGTCTCCAGAGCCTGCCACAGAGAAAACATTCAAAATGTGTGTGCGTGTGTGTGTATGTGTGTGTTACTTCCCTTTACTTATAAGATTTACAAGGAGCACTCCAGCCTGATCTCCAGGCCCAGGGTATACAGGTTACTCATATAAATACTAAAGGCCAGGATTCGAGATGTGTTGTGAATTGACAAGGACTTTCAAACTACCACGGTCCTCTGCATCTTCCAGTCTGAGGACCTTCCTGTGTCACTGCCTCCCTCCCACTACATGCTCATCTGATTTCATCTTTCTTCTCTCTTGAGAAAGAGGATGGCCAGCAGCTGACCCACATGTAATTAACGTTCCAGACACTATGCAAGACGCTTTCTCACACAGCATTTCATCTGATCCTCACAACACCTCTGCAAACAGGCACTGGAAGTTGATGCTCAGAGACTTACCCGGGATCCTACAGCTATCGGATTCATGAAATGAATGCAGTGGGTTCGTGAAATAAACCAAACCTTCTCAGGTCTTGTCCCACGCTCATTCCACTCTGAGCAATTAGGAATTCTCAAAGAATCAACTCCCACTCATGCACACAGGGACGTAACAGAACACACAATTCTTAACTAAATTCTACTTTCCTGTCATGTGAGCACCTACTGAGCACCCGATGTCTCAGGTAGCCAAATGGACACTGCCAGGATGACATGAAAGAAAAGTGGGTGGAGATTTCAGCCCGGCTTTGGAAGGGCAAAGGAGACACAGAAAGCAACATGGGGACTCTTGGCTCAGTGTTCAGTCAGTGAAGCTTTTAGCAGCCAATTTACCTTCCTAATTATGTTTTGCTTGGGCTAATATTAAGACGAGTTTTCGTTCTGGGCACACACAACAGCTGTCATCAAAAGGAGGTGACTCAAAAGCTTGCTGTGTGGTGGGGACAGCCCACCCAAGACTTAAAATAAGCCTCCAATCAGTCTCTTGGGGCTGACTGACAGGAGCCAACTGCATCGAATGGGTTGGGCAGTGTGGACCAACACGGTTCTAGGACCACAATGGCTAAGATATCAGTGCCCTGGCTAAAATAGCCTGTTCTTTCAGGACCCTGGAGAGGTCTCAAGCCACAGAGCATGGCCTGACCCCAGTGGGAGGAATGACCCAACCCCACAAGGCATGGCAGACAGAGCCATCCTTCAGAGCAGATCAATACCATCAGAAGCTTCCAAGCCAGGAACATCAATTTCTCTCTCCCACCCACAGCATCTATAGTCACAGACATCAAAACCATAAGGACCCAAGCTGTGTGTGGCACATCCAAAGCATATATGCCACTTCTCCAGATTTTTCTCCACGGTTCCAGCTTCTCCTGGCTCCTCCAGAGTATCTCCTCCCAAGTAAGGACTCCCAGGGACACAAGAGAGACTCTCCATCTGCGGACACACAGAAGGCCCAGTGCCTGGTGTGGTCACAGCCTCAGACCCAGGCCCCCAGCCTACACCAGCACTGGGAACTGGGCCAGCTCACATGTGGCCTCTGCAAACACTTGAAAAGCATCAACACACAGCACAATTCACTTCATGAGAGCTATAAACACCTGACAGCCATTAAAATGGTTACTCTTCACAGGATTCTTACATTTCCTTGGACAGTAAACCCAGTACAAGCAGGGACAGTGTCTGGACTTCGTCACCACTGTTTTCCTATCACCTGGTGCAGGCAAAGCACACAACAGACCCTCACTGCATGTCACTCAAATGAACATATTTAACAAGGAACCAAAATATTAACCTAAAAAGGAAAACTGTCATGGTGGGACTCCAGGAATCCCACTAGTGTAGGAAGGCATTTCCTGGGCTAGCAGGGTCTTCCCAAGGTTGAGAAATGGTGTCAGCAGTTACAAATTTGGCTTCCACAAAGCCTTAACCCTCTGGTTTCAAGAACCAGATTCCGACCACCCTCTAAGGAACTCTGACGCCAACACCCACAGCAAACCCCACCTCGTGCTGCTTCTCCCATGCACCTCCACTGACCCCAGAGGCTCTAGGGAGACAGCTGAGGGCAAGCAGGAGGTGGGAGCTGCTAACTCAATGGGGCCCAGCCCTGCTGACTCGTCCTTGCAGCAGAGATTTGGCGCACGGATAGGGTACAGTCAGGAAAGAGGCTTCCCCTAAAGCAGGTCCTCAGAGTGTAGACTTCCAGGTCGCCCCCCACCCACCCATCCCCAGGAATGAGGCCCATACGCACCGTTGATGGTAAGATGGACCCAGCTGCCATTGTGAAAGGTGTCATACTGCTGGTCCAGCATGAGCACTTTGCACTCATACCAGCCCTGATCCTCAGAGCGAACCTGCTCCAGCCGCAGGGATGCTTTATCATGAAGACTTGCCCGGCCTGCAGGAAGAGAGTGGACAAAAGCCCAGGAGGCCATCAGGGCGAGGCTAGCAGCACACGACCGCCAAAGGCAGAGGACCCATTGTAACATTCCAACCATTTCCCATGTCAGGGCCTCAAAATTACATTTGGCACCAACCCCAGGCAGCAGGTGGCAAAGGGAAAGGCACGCAGCCTGGCCACAGAGACATTCTCCCAGCCTCAGTTGGCCCCACCCAGCTGCAACTGTAATTCCGGGTTTGGCACTGGGAAGAGCTGCAGTCCCTCGGAATACTCCTGTCCTTTTGCAGGTCTCTTGGGACAAAGGAAGGGCACGGGGGATGCAGAGTTGAATAAAGAGAGTGGGAGGTAGCAAGGGAGGGAAAAAGGTGCAAACAGAAGAAGGTGAGGTAGGGGACTCTAGGGCAGGCCCCTGAACCTCAGTTCAGGCTGAGTGACATCCCTCTCCCACCTGGGTCCGCACCCCTAGCACCTCTCTGCCTGGCTTCCCTATGGTAAAGCAGAGGGAGGGCACGCAGGGACCAGAGTGGTGGGAGACACCAGGTCCTGTAAGCCCAAGAATGAGGATAGGGCTGGCAGGCAGAGCAGAGACCCCCCAGCTACCCTCCTTAATTCCATCCTCTTCCCCTTTAGGAGGCCATCTTTGTCTCACTCATGGAAATGAGAAGGTAAGAGATGCAGCAGGAGGCAAGCAGAATGGGAGTCCAGGATAAGGAGCAGCCCTCAGGGCCCACCCTTCCCTCACCCACCACCTCAGCCCACCACTTCTCCAGTGTCTGTTTTCATCCTTGTCTCAACACTGACAATCTGCCTAAAAACCAGAATGTCAAAACCAACCACGGCCAAAAAGAGAGTGAGAGATAGGCCCAAGAGGGAGAGAGAGAGAAATGGAAGCTTTCTGGGAGAAATGCAATTCAGACCTCAGGAGTCAGAAGTAAAGATAAAAGCAAGGTCTGCCAGCTTCCTGTCTTCCTTTAAAACCCCAGCACACACATGCACTCATGCACACACACACACTCACACTCCCATTCACATATGCACCCTGATGCACGCCCCACGCTCTCCTCCCTGGCCGGCTGGCGGGTAGGCATGGCAGTGACACACAGCGAGGCCCCTGCTGACAGGAGCAACTGCAAAGCAAGACACCCGGGGGCCCAGGGAAGGGAGGCCGGAGTGGCAGAGGAGGCAGAAAGCAGGTGCCCACCGCCATGGAATGAACTAGCCCCAGACGTCTGCCTCCGCTCAGGGATGGGATGAGGCCCCAACTTCAGAGCCAGAGGGAGGGAGTGGGCCAAGGCAGACAGAGCCGACTCCACAGCGGCCACGAGCACACGCCGGGCCAAGGGCAGCAGGGCTCTGACTCAGCTTCTTCCTGCACAGAGCTGCCCTCCAGTGCAGCCCTGCTGTCCTGCACAGTGGGCTCTCTAGGCTTCCTTGTCCTTACTCTGCCTCTGCCCCTGCACATCCCCAGCTGTGCCATGATGCTCTGTGTCGGCGCCACCTCATCCCTCTCCTCCCCACCACTTAATTAAAACCTACCAAAGTCCAAAGGATGGGAGGAAAGAGGCAGAGACTATGGAGAACAGATAACAGACCAGTCAGAAAAAGATAAGCAGCAATAGAGAGAAAGGCTGGAGGAACAGTGACCATGACCACTGAGAGAGGAAAAGGCCAGCCATGCCAAAACCAGGAGAGGAAATGGCAGGGTGGGGTGGGGGGAGCCCCCTGCAGCCCAGACCTTACCTGCATACTCAGGGTCCACATGGGGTGGATAGTAGCCAAACTTGATGAAGATAGGGATGGGTACCCCAAACTTGAACCACTCCACGACATAGGGCGGGGGCTGTCCCGTCACCGGATGAATCACGTCGCATCGCAGGACCACAGCCTCACCGGCTCTTGCGGTCACAAACTCGGGCTCCTCTCTCAGGCCGTGGGCAGCTAGTGGGTCAGCAAAGTTGGGATGCACAAAGGGGGGTGACAAGGAGATCTTGCCCTTTCAGCCCAAGAGGCAGCCCCCTGCCCATCCGTGTCCAAGGACCTCCATCCCCCACCCCCCTCCCCAAGGCCAGCTGCCCACCCCAGCCCTCCTCCTGAAAAGCTCAGTCACTCCCCAGAGGGTCCCCAATGCACCCTGAACCCCCTTCTCCCCCTCCCTGTTCATACCTCCCACGGCCCTGGGGGTCCCAGGTATCCATGAACCTGAGACGGGGAAGAAGCGGGGAAGAAGAGAGGGAAGCAGTTCTTTCCAGTCCTGCAAGCCAAACCTTCCCTCCCCAATCCAAAAAGCACAGCCATGATCATGTCCGCCCCCACTGTACCCCCCCCAAACAGTTACAAGGGGTCTGGCTACTGAGAAAGTAGAGGGGCCTCAGCCTCACTGTGGAGACCTGCAGCCTGGGCTACAGGGGCCTGCTGTAGCTGAGAGTATAAATATGGAATCTCTTCCTGTGCAGGATGCTTCCCACCAGAGCCTGGTAGGAGCCGCAGAGACAGCCTCCTCCTACGCCCCACCCCTAGCTCAGCCTGATGTTCGCAGCACAAAACAAGAGTACTCCATACAGGAGCAGGGGAATCCCTAACAAGCTGAGCAGAGGCTGCTCATGGCAACACTAGAGGGAAAACCCCACAGGCCTGACCGGCCTCTCCAGGCCCCTCCTCCCTTGCCCACTGCGCCTGCTGCAGAGAGGGGAGCAGGAGGGGTCTCCAGCCCTCCAATTTCCAAGCCCCAGACATCACCATTAGGAAAGCAGGATGCTGGGGACAGAGTCGGACCCCTGGGACTGGGGAAATCACCCCAACTTTGGCAGATGATAAAACACACATCTGGATAGGGTGCACGCATCCTCTTGGCACTGGGAAGGCAAAGTGGAGAGAGACCCACCCCCACCCCCAAGCTGGAGGACACAGAGGACAGGTTAACTCAGGCACTGCTTCTCTCGCCTGGCAGCCTGCTCCCAAGCCCCTACAGGAGGCATGCTGCCCCCACCTTCAGCCTGAAACTGCTCCCTCCCACACGACGACTCCGTGCCCACAAAGTCACCTTGTCCAGCTTGTTTCCCAGTGAAAGGGACAGCCTGGAGAAGCCTCTCCCTCCTGCCTTCCCCCACACTACCCAACAGGACTCCGGACTAGACCACAGCTCGCCCCATCCAAACTCGCCTCCTTTCGCAGTCCCGGCTGGGCCCCTCCAGGCAGCACCAAGGACAGCAGCTGCTCTGTGAGAGGCACAAAGCCAAGAGCTGATGGGCCCTCCCCCCACAGAAAGGATACCCAGAAGAATGGCATCCGTCTGTCCATCTGTCCCTCTGTACATCTGTCTGTCTGCCTACTGTCATGGTACCTCTGCATCTGACTCTTACTGCACCTCTGACCCCTGTGTGCTCCTGCCTGTCTCCTTCTCTCGTCTCTGTCTTTCCTTCATGTCTCTGCATCTCTGGCTCCTTCTAGAGGTCTCTAGACTCTTATGTCGGTCTCTCTGACTCTTCCTCTGTCTCTCTGGCTCTGAGACAGAAGTCTCCCTCTCCTACTCCTTCTCCATGTCTCTCTGTGCCGCTCTGTCTCTCTTCAAGTCTCTGTGTCTCTGTCTTTTCCTCTTTAGCTCCCACTCTATATGAATGCTTCTACTTGTCTTTCTCAGTTTCATGTCTCTATCAGTATGTATGTCTTTGTGTGTGTATTGGGGGATATGTGTGGATTTCCTTTCGCCTATACACCAGGAAGAGGTTCTCCCTGCTTTTCTGTGTGGAGGGACCTCTGTGTGCTTACGTTTCTGTGTTTGCATCTCTCTCCATGTCTGCCTACACGTTGTCTGCTCATCTCTGTGTCTCTCCTTCTCTCCCTCCCCATCCCCCTCTCCCTCTCCTCCCTAAGTTGCGGAAGGAGGAGGAGGCAAGCTCTTCTAGAAGCTGATTGGCTACTGGTGACATCACTGTTTTCTAGAGAAAGAGCTAAGATCACAGAGTATTTTTGGAGCAGAGCAGAGTGTTGCACTCACCTGCTTGAGGCCCCAGCAGGTTTCCCAATCCCCCCACCCCCAACCTTGCTTCAGGCTAGGTTTGAATTCCGACCCCTCAGGGAAAGCAAGGAGAGGGCTTAGCTGCAGCAGGCCCCTCCCCCACAACCCCAGGGGCACCCAGATAGGCAAAGAGCCTGCCTCCCAGCCTCCAGGAGCACAAAGGCTGATCCTGGACCCAGAAAGAATGGGCAAACAGCGGGCACCAGGAGTGAGCAGGGGGAGCAACATGTGTATGCATGTGAGAGTCTGTGTGCATGAGAGCAGCTCATGGCAAAAGGATGTATGAGTGTGTATGAGTGTATGTGCATGTGTGCATATGTGTAGCTCTTAGCAGAAGGACATGGGTGTGTGTTCATGGGGGAATGTGTGTGTGCCTGTGTGAGTGTGTATATGTGTGTATGTGACTGTGTGCGTGTATATGTGAGTGTGCATTGCACAGACTTTCCGGGAGGTGAAAAGAGAAATACAGGAGCCTAGGGGAAGAGGAAGGAGTTATTCCAGGGCCTGGTTACCAGGTGTGGGGGACAGAGGCTGTCCACAGAAGGGGGCTCCTTCCCAGGGCTTTACCCTAAAGCCTAAGGCAAGAGGAAGAGGGTCTGAGGAAATGGCCAGCACTGCTGAGCAGGCGGTTGCCCACCTTTGGCAGTGAAGCTCGGCTCTGTAGCTCCCCGCCTACCAGGGTTGAGGGCTCTGGGGGGCAATGCCAGGGGGTGGGTCGGCTCTGAAATGGGTCCCCACAGTGCCTGCTGCTCAGGGCTGCCTCATTCTCACCGCATGGCAATGAGGCAGTCTCTTTCACACCTCCCCCGGCACTGGCGCTGGCTCCAGGTTCCCAGCCCCACCCCCTAGCTGGCCCCTGGGCTCAGGACTGAGCACGCAACCCAAGGCCAGCCCCCCCCCAACCCCAGCCAGTTAGGCCCCACCCCTCCTCTCAGCATAAGGACCCTTTCAACCAAGGACAAGCAGAAGGAGAGGGGACTCAGTGAGAGAAGCATCCCAAGGATTCTAAGCAAGGCAAAAAGAGATGGTGTTTCCCAAGAAGAAAGCAGAGGGGTGGGAGCTCCTGCCCCCGCCTCTGCACTCGGTCCAACCCTCCTGGTTTTCTGAACCCTAAAATATTTTTTTAAGATTTTATTTATTTATTTGAGAGAGAGAGAAAGAGCAAGAGTGAGAGCACAAGCAAGAGGAGCAGCAGAGGGAGGGGGGAAGCAGGCTCCCCGCTGAGCAGAGAGCCCTCGATGATCGACCCCAGGACCCCAGGACCCCAGGACCCTGGGATCATGACCTGAGCCGAAGGCAGATGCTTAACGGACTGAGCCACCCAGGCATCCCTGAACCCTAAAATATTTATCAGCTTCCTCAACTCCTCAACACACACACACACACACACACACAGCACTCTCACTCGTCACCTATACGCACTTCTTCCTAAGCCTGATCCTTTCTGAGCCAAAGCACATCTAATGAAACACTTTGCCCAGAAAAGCTCGAAGCAAGAAAGAAAAAGTAAACAAGCTGGCAGTAAAAAGGGAAGAGGGGCTTGATGGAGGAGAGAGAGATAAACTCTAACCCAAGAGGACACCAAACCCAAATCAAAGAGTGAAAGAAACTTAAGAAACCAGGAAGGAGAGAGAGGCAGGGACGGGCACAGTGCGCACCAGACACAGGCAGAGCCCAGTCCAGGGTAGGAGAGAGAACTCTGGGGCACAGGGGACACAGAGACACAGGCCTTCAAAGGACCCTAGAACCAGGAGGGGGACAGAATGGAAGCGATTCCTTCGGGGAGCGAGTGGGCTTCTCCCCAGCAGGGCTGACTGGGTCAACTGCCCACTGGTTCTGAAGGGAGCAAGAAGGAGGGAGGGAGAGTGAGGGAAAACAGGGCAGGGAGGGAGGGGAAGGGAAGCACGGATAGTGACCTGGGTGAGGAGGGGCTGCAAGAGGGGGTGACACCCCCAGGCCCCTTCCCCACCAAACAAGCCTACAGCAGCCCCAAGAGATGAGGCTCCAACCTCAAAGGGGAAACTAGCATCTGCAGGGGTGAGGGCGGTAGGAGGCCTGAGGTGCCCTGGATTCCACATACCCGTTTTAGAGGAGGCAGGAAACAGCAGTCCCCTGAGCAGAGTGAATCTGCATTTTGGGGCTCTGCCCAGCCCACTCTGGAGTTGTTTTATTGGGATAGGGAAGAGAAAGCAGGAGAGCAAAGAAGGACAGAGGACGAGGTAGCCCCTGCTGTCTGGCTGACATTTTGGGAAGCCCACAGAGTACAAATCCCCTGTTCTCTATGCCAGGTGGTGCCCAGTGGGCAGCCAAGTCCAGACTGCCGCTGGATCCCTTGTGGGCATAGAACCATGAGGAGGCAGGCCCTGGCACAAACCCTGTGCCCGACACTCACAGCCGGGGGCTCTTCCAGCAGGGCAGGGCTGGAGGAGGGAGGGTCCCTGATAATGAGAGACACTCTAAATGCCTGAGAAGTCTAAGAGCCAGACCAGGGGGCACTTTGGCTGTCAGGCAACATAACTTCCTCTGAGTACCTACCACATAGCAGGCTCTGGGCCGGGCGGGCATGTAACACAAATTTCCTCTAATGCTCACAGTGCCCACCTGACGGAAGTACTACCGGCTCATTTTCACAAATGAGCAAACTGGGAGGCGACCTGGCTCAGCAGTGACTCAGGGACAGGTGGGGTAGTCAGGCTCCAGCTGCCATGTCTCATCTTTGCCCACACTCACAGACAGCATCCTGCCAGGCCACAGGCCCAGGCACGAAGACCCCTCCTGTTCGGCACCCCAGACTCAGCACCCTGCCCTTTCCTCCCTGAGTCAGAGGGCAGTCCCTCCCCATTGCATGCTCTGCTCAGGCCTCCACAGAGAAGGAAGACACGGTGGGCCTGCGGCGGGATGCAGCTGGTGGTCTGTGACTGACTCTGGGTTCAGCATCACTCTGCAGCCTCTGGGTAGGTCTGGCAGTGGTTGCGGTAAGGAAAGACCACGGGGTGAGCACCAGCCTCCATCATTCATGAGTACAAGTCCTTACTGGAGCCTCCTGTTCTTGTTCTTCCTCCTCCTCCTCCTCCTTGTCCCCCGCCCCCTCCTCCTCTGGGCACCAGACTCCCAAACCACAGGCCTGTTGTCTAATAATACCAGCGACAGCCACCGCCACCTCCATCTGCTAGCCTAAAAATAATCCCTGCTGAGTCCAAAAAAGGCACAGCCCCCAATAGTCCCCTGATCACTCCTCCCCAACAAGCCAGGAGGCTCCAGGAGATTCCAGGAAGCCGGGGACTCGGGCTCCCAGGGAGCCTCCCTCAGCAGTACGCACCCAGAGGGATGGCCTGAGGAAGGCAGAGGACAGACTCCCTACTGCCCCGAGCAAAGAACACTCTACAAGTGTGAGATGGACACAGGACCAAAACATCTGGTCATGTCCTTGTTCTTTCCTGAAGGCAGGTGGCTATCGGTCACCTGGCCATCATTCTGCCTTCAGCAAGGGCCCCCACACCCAGCCTAGGCAGGCTCACAGAAAAGTCCCCACCTTCCATGGTCTCCCCATCAGTGTCCTCACAGCCCTTCCGGCCCCCATTCCCCATCAAACCTCTCAGGGTGGAAAGTCAGAGGTCAGGTGAGCCCAGACAGGCCCTAGCCAGGAAAGCCTCCATCTTCCAAACAGCAAGGCACTGGGGGGGAGGGGCAGGAACTGCAGGCCTCCTTCCTCCTGTGGGTGCCTCTCCTTCCTAACCCTCTTGGCTGGGCTCCCCTCAGCGGCCCCCGAGGCAGCGATGCTATTAGCAACCTTAATTTGCTCTCAGCTAGATTGTATTTCCAAGAGCCTTTTCCCCACGAGCCACTGACAGGAAGCAGTCAGTAATTCAAGCTCCGCTCTGCTCCTTTAATGGCTCCTCAGCAGAAAGGCAAAGCTACACCCCACCCCCACAGCCCCGCCACATGGTGGAGGCCTGCACCCTGCACACTCACGCGTGGCCAATTGCACGCGGGTCCTCCAGAGCCGGCAGGCAGGCAGGCCCAGCCAGGTGAGGGCACCGTGGGCTCTGCCTGCACCAGGCCACCCTCCTCTCCTAGGGTAAGACAAGATAAGGAAGTAGGAAATCGAAGCCCCATATTTACTCACAGTGAAGCACCAGCATTCCCTACTCTGAAGCCAGAAAATGAGGACAGTGGCTCACCTCATATAATTTGTGAAGGCGAGCCTGGGTGCAAGCTATCTGCCTCAGACCTTCTCGGTGGGTGACCGTGACCAGGAGGGAAGTAAGGGCACTGGGGATACGATGACAGGCTGAGGGGACTGTCCCGGTCCCCTCTCTTCTCAGAAGGACCGTTAGGCTGGCTGGCACCTCCCTCAAAGCTTTGGCTCACGTGGAATTGTTCTCCAAAACCCTTATGGAGGCCCTGTCTCTGCTCACCAGTCTCCTGCTTATTCACGCAAGAGAGAACAGAAAAGCAGAAAGATTCCTAAGAAAAATAGGTCAGCTGCCTTGGGCAGACCAAGCTGGCACCCGTGGGCAGTGCCCCTGAGGGGGCCAGGCTACCAGCTGCCTCTGCAGCTCCAGCTCCCTCTCCCATCTCCCCGGGACCCAGCCCCTTCTCTATTCTAGAGAGCACTGTGTTAACAGGAAACTGATACCAGAGCCCCCTGTAGCAAGACAGGCCCATTTTCTGTGTCCCCTGGAGCTCTGCCTGGCTTTGTCCCTCCCTCCATCTAGGCTTCCTCTCAGGGACCTCCGGCATCTTTCAATCCAGCCCTGGGGCTGAGCCTCCAACTTCGAAAACTTCTGGGCTTCCTAGACTCTGGTGCAGAGCAGGGGATGAGGAAAGTAAGGTATCTGCTCTTAGTCTCACTCCCCACGTCATGCCTGGAGCCTAACTGTCCCCCTGTCCTGCTGCATGCTATACACGTGCATGCAAACACACAAGTGCGTGAGCACACACATACGGGTATGTGCACACACATGCATGCACACACATATAAGCACAGGCATGTATACACACAAACATGCACACTTATACAGGGATGTGGCACACATCCGCAGACAGCTCACACCAGTTACAGCTCTTTTCATAATTCAGAGCCACTCTTCACACAAGCTGCTTAACCCATCCTAGGCAACAGACAGAAGAAAACTGCCCCCCCGAGACCCTGGGTCCCAGCCTGAGAAGGTCACAGGATGTGTCTGGGGAGGGAGGAGACTTTCAAGAGGAAGAGAAGTGCATTAAGTCTCAGGCCTAGCCCCCTTTATCTCCCCACCCTCACACCAGCACCCCCGCCACCCACCCTCAGCACACAGGAAGGCTGGGAGAGAGAAGCAAGCAGCCAGCAGGCCTGAAAAAGACAGGGCCAGGGGAGAAGACAGAGCAGCAGGCCAGGCCACCCTGGCTGGGGTAGGCAGAGGGGAGAGAAAATGCAGGCATCAGGAGAGCTGTGCCAGGAGCCAGGAAAGAGGGAGGAGCAGAGAGATGCTGAGTTTCAGCATCTCCCCAGCTAGGCAGCCTCCGCTCCTTAGGTAACCAGATCCTATCTTTCTGTCTCAGAGCCACAGACATGAAACCACCGGCTCTGGGACCTGCCTACTCCAAGTCTGGTGCATGTTGGGCCTCAGGCCAGGAGCTGAAAGCTGATTCTTCCCACTGCCCCTCTGCCATGCCCTTTCTGACACATCCTGTCCTCAGCTTCTCCTAGGATGCATGCTACCAGACACACCCCTGCCTCTGGCGTGTGTGCTGGGGACACACACACACAGGCACACACGCACACACATACCACTTGGCCTTTTGCTGAGCAAAGTCCTTCTTTGCTGATGGACTGCCCATGGGGTCTTGTTAGCAGCCTCCTGGTCTACACCTCCTCCCTCCCATCTTCATCGGCAAAGGGAAGAAAGGAGAGTCAAGGCCAGGCAGAGAGTAGAGGGCACTCTACCAGCAGGATCTGAGTCAAAACCCCTCTTGGTTTGGGGACACTGTAGTCAGGGCTAATCCAACCACAGAATCTGTGGTGGACAGGAGGAGGCAGCCTTGGGAATAAAGGCCCGGACTTCTCCTCTATGGCAGGTCCAGAGTCATCCAGGCATGGCCCGGGGTCCTCCCCCAAGCTTGCTCAGTCTGGGATGCTGAGTCTCCAATCACCATCTCCCAGACTCCAGATACCTATCTTCTCCGTACCTTCCCCAACCTCTCTACTGACCTTAATCACCATCCAGACACACATGATCAGAGTCAAAAGGGGAGCCCATCCCTAACTCTGTCCCAACCTGACACTGCCTAAGGGGCCCATTCCCTTCTACCCCTCTGCTACAGCAACCCCTGCTTCAGCCAAACCCAGTCCCTACCTCGCAGGCATTTCCCCAGAAGTCGCCTCTGCCAGTCAGAGAACAGCTGAGCTCTCACACAGAGCCAGCATTTGAACAGTGGCCGGTATTTCCCATGTGAGCAAAGACCTGCCACACAGGTCCCCTCACGCTCCCTCCAGAGGCTGTGATGCTATGACCTGCTTGCCTCCTGGGTTCCCTGCATCCTTCCCACAAGCCTCTGGCCACTGACAGAACTCCCAGTTCTGCAGATCTTTCCAAGCAGTCCTGAGGTCTGCACACCCTCTGCACACCTCCCTGGGATTCAGAGGAACAAGAGGTTCTCCCCAGACAAGGTCAGCCTATGAAAGGGTATTGGTTCCTGACACAGGCAGCCTTCTGAGCTTCCCTCAAGACACTTCCAGCTCCCAATGCCCTGAACAGTCGAAGGTAAAGAAATTGAGAAGGGGCCTGGAACCCCAGAGATACTGAATATAATAATAATAATAATGTTAACATTTATTGAGCACTTACTATATATCAGGGAGTCATTTCTTTACAGCACTGAAGTTCACCAAAAAAACCTACAAGCTCATTCTGTTAGTCCTATGTTCCATTGAGGCAAGTGACATTTAAAAGGTTGAGCAATTTGTCCAAGGTCACAGCAAGTGGCAGAGCCAGGACTTGAAACCAGATCATGGGACTCTATACCTAGGTCCTTAACTAACATACAAATAGTCTTTTTAAGCTAAAAGGACCCCAAGACCAATAGGGGTGGCAGGCTCAAGTTGCATGTCAAGCCATCCCAGATAGAAGGACCTCTCCACACCCAGAAAGAGGGTATAACCTTCATGCCCAACAACCTTCAATGTTGGGAAGTCCTTGCTTCTGTCTGGCCATTCTGTGTGTTGCTGCAATATAAACCCATTTGCCTTTATTCTGTGTCTAAACTTGCACAAAGTCCATTTCCCTCACCCTGACTTCTCAGGGTGGAGGCTATTTCAGAGCCTTCTTTCAGTGTCTCTTTTTTATTCAAAGATCCCAGCAGCTCCTTTTGTGCTTTCAGCGACAGTCCCATAGCAGGAACGTACCAAAAACTGGAGGGGAGGAGGACGAGGGCATTGGAAGACTACAAGAATATAGGGGAAAGGAAGAGGCTGAGGCTAAGGACAAATTCTCACACACAGCTCAACCCACCTCACACCCATCACCCAGAAGCTGAGAGCTTCTCAGTCTCCCAGGCCTCAGTTTTCCCACCTGACAAATGGATTTTTTAAACCACCCAAGTCAACATACCATTTAACAAAATCACCCTTCCTTCGCCCTCCTCTGGTTCCGTTTTCAGACTCACTCCCTTCCTCAAATAGCTTGGAAGACATTCCATTCTAGAAACTTTCTCAAATCACTCCCCTCTCCCCCTACACAGCCCCAGACAGTAGAGGACCCTGGCTGTAAAAGGCGCCTCCTGCGACCCCCTCTGCCCTAGCGCGGCTGGGAGCGGGTTCTCTTTTCGCCGGGTCCTCCCTGCTGACTTCCACCCACCGACCGGTTCTCTCCCTGCTCTCCTCTCCTCCGGCTTTGTGAACTTGCCCGCAGCTGGGTCGTGTCTGCGTGCTGAAAACAGTGAGCTCAGAGTCCTAGCACCCTCCAGGCTCCGCTCCTACTTCCATACAAGGGCCGAGAGCCTGGGGTGCCACCCAGAGGCTTGTAGGTCGCTTTGCCCGTCTCCAAAGCAAAAGCGCGCGCGCTCACGCACGCATCATCCAACTCGCTGGCTTCCCCCCTTGTCTTATCCCCAGCTCAGACAGGTAAAATCAGAAAAAGAAAAACCTCCCTCCGCTAGGAGATGCAGCAGAGGGGACCCCCACCCCGCCGCTCGCACCCCCAGCCAGTTCTGCCTCACAGCAGGGGAGGGCGGCGTGGGGTCGGCCAGGCTGCGGCCGGCTCCCAGGGAACTTTTGTCTGGTCGAGGCCCAGGTGCAGCTAAGACAGGCGCGGGCATCTGGCAGGGCTAGGCAAAAGCGGACACTCCTCGGAGGGGGCGGAGGGACTCAAGCGCTTAACCAGCTCTTCTCCTCTCTCCCGGCTCCGTGCGCCCCCTGCCCCGCGAGGGGGATCCGACCCCCAGCTGCCAGGATGTGTAATCAGAAGGGGTGTGAGCTGGAGCGGGGGACGCCCGCGGCGCTGAAAAACCTGTCCCTTTAGCGAGCCGTGGATGCCAAGAGTCCCAAGGCTCTGGGTCGCGCCTCCCTGCAAGGGCTCGTCTGCGGAGCGGTGGCGCTGCGCGGGGCTAGAGCGTGCTGCAGCCTGCCCAAAGACCCGCAAACTCCCCGGCAGCCAGAGTTAGGAAAGCCGCCGACTCCCCAACGTTAGAAGAGGCAGCTGCTCCGGCAAAGAGCACCTGTCTCCGCACGCTGGTATGAAGCCCCGGAGCCGAAGGTGGGCGAAGTCGACCCGGAGCCCAAGATCTTTTCCCGAGTGCCTAGCAGCCCATGGACTCGGGCCCCTTCCCGCCCGGCCCCTCCGGCCCGCGGCCCCCAGCCCTTCCCGGCAGTGCCCCAGAGCGCGCCTCGCTGGAACCCGAGCCTCGCCCGCGGAAAGGCGCAGCGCTCGGCCGGGCCGGGGAGCCCGAAGCGGAGAAGAAGGGGCTGAAAGCGCCAGGGAGGGCCAGAGGAGGGGCGCTGCACTTCAACTCACCTTGAGCCGCAAGACCTCGGGTGCTGATCACACTTGCTATCAAAGTGGCCACATACCAAATCATAGTACTACCGCGCGCCAGCCAAGAGCCTCATCCTATCGCAAAGTGCTCCTGCGCCCGAACACTTCTCGCGCCCGAGCGCCCGCTCACGCCCGCTCGCGCCCGCCTACGCCCCGCGCCGGTGCTCCTGCAGCCCTGGCGGCCCGCTCTCCATCCCTCCCCGGCTCCGCTCTGCTCGGCGCGCAGCCTCCCCGACCCCCGGCGCAGCGGCACCTGCACTACTAGCCCAGGCAGAGCGCAGCCAGCTCCACGGTGAAGCCTAGCCGGGCCGGGCCTCCGGGACTGCCCCCGCAGCCCGCCCATTGGACACTGCTCGCAAACCTGGGGGCCGATTGGCTCGAACGTCTGTCCGTCGCGGTGCGAAGGAGGCGAGCCCATTTCAAGGTGCGTTGAAGTGTGGCGAGCACAGAGCCGCAGAATCATGCGCATTGCCAGGGAGAAGGCGTTGTAGCGTCTCTGCTCTGTTCCGTTCTCTGCTCACACTGCATGGCAAGTTTCTGGTGAAGGAAATGGTAGCTTCTCGGGCTTGCTAACGGGACCCCGGGAATCTCAATTACCCCAGACAGGTCCGAGGGGACGTCGCCCCCGCCCACCCAGGAAACCCAACATCCGGTTTTCAACCAGCAAAAAGCTGTTCCCTGGAGAACGATGCTGATTCAATGATGGGGAAACCCAGGAACGGGCAGCCTGGGAAAGCTAGGGAACGTCCTTCGCTGGAGATCTTTTCAAAGAGGTCACACGATACCCTCCCCCACTCCTTTCCACACACGGACATTCTTCCCTCTGCAGTGCACCCCCTTCCACCCAAACGTGATGTTGTTAAGTCAAACTCCATCCGGCCTGAAGGCAGGGGGATGACTAAAATGACCTCCAAAAGTCGCTCCAATTTAGAATGAATCATTGGCTCAGCTGAGGGAGTGTCAGATACCCCCCCCCTCTAGAACACACGTACACACATACATCCTGCCACCCCCAGTGCAGGTCATCGTTGCTCATCATTACTAAATCTCTACTTTGAGCAATAAAAGTTTTTTTTTTCCTTCTCTTAAAAAAGGCTGCCTCTTCATGCACAAAATTCCTCCCCTTCCCACCTATCTGGGAACCTAGCCGCATCTCAGCATCAGAAAGCCAAGATGGATTTGTGGAACAGTTTAGGGGTTTGAAATGGAAGGACCCAGGGAAAAGGGCAGGTGGACTTATTCCTACAGAGGAAGATATATGAGGCAACTGGAAGGTCTCCATATTTCTCAGTCTCCCTACTCTAACCTCTCATCCCCTCCCCCAACACAGTTGTATCTGCAGAAGAAATAAACGAGTGTCATGGAAACATCTACTATAAACAATCACCTCACACCAGTATTCTGAGGCTGCAGTGAAGATGTTTGTTCTTTCAAGGAGTGAAAGCAATGTGAGAGAGGCACAGTTCCCTAGGATGGGCTATGAGCCAAGGAAGGAAGACATAGGGGCAGCAAAGGAGAGTTCAGGAATTTCACCTTCTCAAAGCACTCACTGGCCACAAAGCACTGGCTCTAGGACATGAAGCTCCTAAAAGAACAAGAAGGAGACTTGCTTCTGGGAAAACACATCCACACACAACATGCATCAAAACTGGCCTTGATTGCTGGAGGAACACCCTTCCCTGAAACCTGAGTCTTTTCAGCTCACAGCCAGCGAGGAGATGGAAAATTGGGACCCCCAGCAGAGTAGCAGACCCACTGGTAAAGTTTTAGCACCTGCATATAACCTGGGGAACCAGAACATCCTACCCACCCACCCCCTCCAGTCATGCAAGCACACTCAAGAGCATAACACTGAGGACATCTCTCCATGAGCCTTTGCTTTGTCTCTCTTTGTCTGCTTCAATGCCTTTCTTGGGAATATGAAGTGGATTAGAAGCTCTGAGCCCCCACTGATGTGCTAATTTCCAGCTAGCATGCCCAAGAATGACAACTTCACTCCAACATATGCATAAACAGACATACACATACTTTCCCAGGGATTCAGGGCTGTAACGCTTTATGGGGATCCATTTGCAAAAGTAGTGATAACAGAATTCTTTCCCTTCCAAAACCTCTAAGCAACTAACTGGAGTAGAGAGAAATGCTGGATTCTCAAGGGCTGGTCCCAGTTCCATAAAGAAGGCAGAGGAGTAGGAAGGCGTCTGTGTTCAGGGAAACATTCTTCCAATGACTTGCAGAGTTAAGGAAAAAGATGGAGCCACTCTCTACATCCATCTTGATTGTATCTGCTTGGTCATCTACTTTGTCCTACTCAGTGTGGTGGTTTCTGCTAGGGAATTAAAACTGTCAGGTTGGCAGCAGGAAAAAAAAACACACACACACACATAAAGAGCTTAAAAGCATGAGCTGGGTTGGGAAGGCGTACAAAGGAACTATCTAAAAAATAGACTACATTTCTTTTTTTTTATTTTTTAAAGATTTTATTTATTCATTTGAGAGAGAGAGAGAGAGAGAATACAAACAGGGAGGGGCAGAGGAGAGGGAGAAAGAATCTGAAGCAGACTCCACACTGAGCGCAGAGGCGGATGTGGGACTCCCTCCCACAACCGCGGTATCATGACCTGAGCTGAAACCAGGAGTCAGATGCTCAACCAACTGAGCCACCCAGACAGCCCAAGACTAAATTTCTTTTCAATAAGACTACTGGAGATGAAGTGGAACAAGAAAGTGAAGGCAGAGAGAAAAGGGAAGAAAATTGAGATACAAAAGGGAAAAGTTAGCATCATCATCATCATCATCAGACATGTCTTAGTTTGGTTTCACATGAGCTCAAAAGAGCTATACTGTTTCAGGTCACAGTGAAGAATAGATCCGATTAAACCTTCCCCTCATGGCATATGGCTAATTTCTGTATCCAGGAAGGATAGAAGACCCTCCCTGGCATGGACACATCCAGTGGAATATTCAAGATGAGCATGGACCCCAGCTGTCCAAGAGGGACATTAGGGAAGAATAGGAGCTTCTCATGGGAGTGTACCTGATTAATCATCAATGACACTAATAAACGCAGTGTATGTATATCATGTATGGGAGTAGATGGCATCCCTTCTTCTTTTTGGAAATACAAAATGCTAGTCTTATCAGTTACTCCATGAAAAACCACATCTGGCTACCTACCTGCACATCTCCATAGGCCCTTGGAGCTGACAGAAGCTTCAAACCTAGGAGAAGAGGACATCCTTACTCCCTCCTCATATCCACTGAGCAAGTAGGACTCAAAAACAGTAGTCCACTCATCTGTCACCACTTAGCTTCTTCAGCAGTTCTAGACATCTCTGTAGAATCTAGGTTAGAACAGTTGTTGGGACAGCTGCTTGTGAGGAAGAGAGGCAGCTCTAAATCAAAATAATTTACCCAAAATAAGCACCAGAAACCATGTTTAGTGTTTATATAATTAAGGAACTGTATCAGTTATCTTGCCATATAAAAAATCATACCAAAATGTAGAGACTTAAAACAACAAGAGTCATTTATTTGCTAAAAATCTGCAATTTGGACAGAGCTTGGTGGGGGCATCTCTTGTTTACTTCATATGGTATCTGACCAACTAGGAGATGGAGATTATATTTCAAGATGGCTCACTCACATGGCTAGCAAGTTGATGCTCGTTGTTAGCCAAAGCTGTAGGCAAAGCTGTAGTTCTTTTCCATACAGGCTTCTCCACAGGCTGCTTGGGCTTCCTCACAGCATGGAGGCGGGGTTCCAAGAGCTGGCATCCCAATAGAACCAAGCGGAAGATGTATTACCCTTATGTCCTAGCTTTAGAAGATGCATAGCATCACTTCTGCAAGAGTCAAGACTCTGCCCCAATTTCAAGGCAGAGAATGTAGGTCCCTACAGCAGCAGTGTCCACATCCCATTGTAAGGAGAGCTCATGGGATGGGAGGTAATATTGCAGCCAATTGGGGATGATACACTCTACCATAAAAACAATCTCCAAAATTAAGACAAAAATGAACTTTAGAGAAAATCCCTAAAAAGAAAGCGTTTGCAAACATTATCTAGATCTTAGAATTTTTTCACTTCAATTCAAGCTGCTGCCACCAGTCCCAGGCACAAAGGGATATAAGCTTGACCCTTATAAAATTCTAGCCCATGTGTGAAGCAAATCCTCTCACCTCGTTTTCTGTTAATACACCAGGGGCCAGTCAGCATGTTTTAAAAGAACTTGGAAGGAGAGAAGAAAATAAACAAAGGAAATTGGATTTCCAAAATATAAATATCTAATCTTAAGATCTGAAACAGGAAAAGTGGAGAAAAGATTTACAGGATTCTCAAACCTTCTTATCCTAAGAATTTTCCATCTAGGCTCAAAATGCTCACAGAATTTTACAGGCACCTTGCTTGGCTTACTTCTCTCCCAGATCCCTGCTTGTCTCTTGGGCAGGTGACCTCTGGTCATAAATTGTTTTTCCAGACACAAGTAGCTATTCTAACAATCTACTTTGCCCTCTCCAAAAATAAATTCCTGAAGACTTTATCTTAATAAAACTCAAACTGAATTGTGATTCAAAATCTTCAGAGGATCCAGACTTTCCCTATTCTGTTCCAATTTCCCCTAAGGGCCATATCTTGGTTAGGGGGCGGTGACCGGCCCATAGACACATCTAGTCCTTTCTGGCTTAACAGACTTGTTCTGATCACCATAGGATTACCTTATGATATTTCATCCAGATGAATCCCCAAGCACGGGGAAGAGAGGCTATCAGAACCCCACCCATTACAGAGGTGCAGTATGACGTTCCTTAACTGTGCCCTGGCCATCATGTGCATATGGTAGATACAACACACCAGTGAGGGTAGGAGATGACACTCTCCCACGACCCTGTCATATATGTGTGCACAGTTACCAGTTCCTGGAATTTTAGCCACACTATATTCATTTCTTGTCTGGCTGACAAGGGAACAAGTTCTTGCCCAAGGAAGAAAGTAGGTCCACAATTTAAGATAAGTTTATCTGAAAACCAGATAGATAGCCCCCTTAGCCATACCAACTCCTTTCCTCTTTATTCTTTGCTTTCCAGAACAGCTCTGAACAATCTCAAATAAGGCATGTTTTATGATTCTGTGCCTTAATTTAAGAATGAAGAAAGGAGGCTCTCTGTTTTGCATCCAATTTGTCCACAGAATTCAGTACCCTAATGATAGCCCTCCTTATGAAGTGCCCCACAAGAATATGCTACCATTAATCTTCACCAACCCCTCACCTTGTCAAGGTCTGCATCATAGAAAATGTGATTTGTAGGACTCCTAGGCAACTCTGGCCCACCTGAGTATGCTCTTGCCTACACAAAGCCAAAGGCCCAGCAGTGAGGTGCTAGAGCAGATAGGCAGCAGTGGTCCCCACTTACACACTCTGGCATTCAGGAGTCTAAAAGACAGCTAGTAATCAGGACTCTGATGAACCATCCCAGCTCTGGCTCTAGCAAGTTGGGGGGGTCTGGGTCATTCTTTTGTCTGAGTTATAGTTTCTCCATCTACAGAAAGGACAGTAGATCAGAAATAGGAATGAAGTTCTGCAGAAGAGGGATCTAAAGGCTTTTACGTGTTGTTGCTCTGTCTTGGTCTCTAATAGTCTCAAGCCATAGCCCAATTCCATGACTCTGTTATATTATATAGGAGGAAAATTAGACCTGACTTTACCCCCAAGACTCTTGAATGGTCAGGGATTCTAGTACAGTATAGGAGCTTCCACAGAGGTACAGGGAATCATGGATTAGAGCAGCTGGTATCATTGAAATTGGCAAAAGATTGATGTGAGCAGAAGATCAGGAAGATACGGGAAATCAGCCAAGAAATGAATGGAGAGATCAAGGGCCTAGGCTCAAGAAACACTAGAAGAAGGAATTCTCCAATTAACAAGTGGCCACTGAACACCAATTCACAGTCAGCACTGTGCTAGGTATTGAGGAGGACGCAACAGTGACAGACCAGGATCCCTATCACTCAGGACCTTAGTATCTGGTTAGAAAGATAAAGATGACCACCTGAGCAACACTTAATAAACTCTGTCAACATGGAACCTGGAGAGAGATGGTGGCCCAGGCTGGAATTGCCGTAGAACCTCAAGAAGGTGGAGACAGTAGAAATAAGAGCTGAGTGGAGGAAGTGAGGTGTGAGCCAAATCTCAGATGAAGGACAACGAGAGACAGAATGGATGAAACAAGGCCCTGCAGTCAAGGGAAACTGCTGGTCTTTAACCCCCTGAGAGAAAAGAGCTGGTCTATCTAGTTTACTGCTGTCTAGTATCCCTAGCATCTGCCACGTAGTGGGAGTTCAATAGAGATTTGTGGGAAATGAACGTAGAGAAATGATAATAAAGTGACATGGCTGGCATGTCCCCTCCTCCAAAAAAAAGCTTCCATGTTTAGAGCAGAGACTATTTTAGGGGAAATGAGGAAATAGGTCAGCTAAGAAAGGTGAGAGGAGGAGTAGGCAAATAGGAGTAACACAAGTGAGTGTGGGGTTAATTAGAGAGGTAAGGAGGGAGGCAGTGAGAAACAAGTCTGGGCCCAAGAAAAAGCTGAGGAGAAAGCATCTCTCTTCGCTCAAATAAAACAAAGGGGCAAAGAGGTGGGGGATGGGGAGTGACAAGGATCCCAGGCAATGGTGTGGGAAGGCCTGTGCTTCTGCCTTGGACCCACAGATGGATGGACTGGGGATGGGGGAGGAGAACAGGCTCTGGAGCCACAGCTGGAGGGCTTTAGGGGGTCTATTTCTGGCACACATTCTACCCCCAGACCTCTCATTCTTGGACCCCTCCACACTTAGTTCTCAACCCCCACACAAAAGGGCCTTGTGTAGGAGTGCTAAGAGATGCCAAATGCATCTTTATTCCCTTGCCTCCCCCTCCACCCCTTTCCCAGAGCCTTGGCTCAAGCATTGCTCTGCCAGGTGCAGGAAACAGGAAGAGAGGGGCTGGGGACCAGACGTGAGCCAGAGGTCAGATGGAAATGTCAGCCCTGACTTCCCTGTCTCCAGTCCCCTTTACTCTCTGCTGGCTCCTCTCTGACTCCCCATCAGCCGCACCCCCATCTCACCCCCTCCCTTTGTCCCTATCCCCATCCTTCCTTCACTGCCCCCTTTATCACAAGACCTCACTTCTCAACCCTCTCTCCTCTTTCTCCCTGTTCCTCCCCTTGTTGGGCTTCAGAGTGGTGTGGAGAGCCTAGAGACAGAACTGGATTTATTCTTGGAAAAAACATCCATGGCAGAGGGTACCACAGCAACAAGTTTCCATGGTGCTTGGACACAAGGTAAATATGCTATAAAGGAGCAATTACTGGACTCAGAGTCAGAATACCAGAGTTCCATGTGTGCCTTATCTCACCAACAGTGTATCCTTAAGCAACTTGTGTAACTTCCCTAAGCCTCACTGGGAATTCCACAGATGTCCAACCATTTAAGCAGCAGCTGTCATTCACAAGTAGGTATTGAGTACCTATTGTGAGCCAAGCACTGTACTAGGTGCAGGATGAGCAATGCAGACATGGTTCTTCCCTTCACAGAACTTGCAGTTAATAGCCAAGAGGGTTGTTCAGAAGAATAGAATGAGCTAAAGGGTTAACACGGTGGCCAGCCCACAGTAGGTGTTGAAGAGGCACTGTACACAGGAGGTGTTTCAGAAGCCCAGTGAGGAGAGTGGTCTGGCCCCATAGCCCCCAGTTATGAGCTGCTATATACATGTAGCAGCTGCTACAACACTTATTTAAAATTACAAGATGGTGCTGAACCTCTAACCTTGTTTGCAGCCCAGTGTCTGTTTCTAGGTAGTTGGAAACTAGGGAACAACATAAGATAGTGAAGATTTATCTACATGGGAGACAGGACTGTCCAACCTGGGAAGGCCCAGATATGTGGGAGATTCTGGTGGATATGCTTGAGAAGCGTGTATTCCTGGGTGTAGGATGGGAGAAATAAATAAATAGTGATGTATTTATGCAAATATAAATAGATATTTGGGAAAGGAGAAGAATTCATCCAGAACCCTGACTTCTGAGGGTTTAGAAGCTAAGCTCCCTCCCCACTCCCTTTCTAGGAAACTAACTTGGAAAAGCTCATGGACTTGGGGGTAGTCACAGCTGCCAGGGAAGCCCAGGGCAGGAGGGTTTTGTGGGAGAAGGCCAGTTGAGGCACTGAAAAGAAAGTCTCATAGGGAATCCCGGACAATGAGCTGATAGAAGGAGGAATGTGGAGAGAAGGGGGATGAAGGGGCAGGCTGCCATGAAGGCTGCTCTCCTGGCAACTTCCCAAGGTTAATGGAGGGGCACCAAGAAGCCTCTGCGACATTCCAACAAGAGAGAGGCTGGTCTGAAAAGAGCATTTGCTGTGGGGAGAAGGGGCCTTTCTCTGTCCTAGGCTGCTGTTCCTTTGTGGAGGTTCTTTGAGGCATGAGCCCTGCAAAAACACATGGGGTGGGGGCAGAGTGGGTGCTTTACCATTCATCATCCAGGCAAATGGTGTACTCCTGGCAGACAAGAAGGGGTCAGAGACTAGTTCAGCTGCCTTTGGACCCTGGGATGATGGTAGCTGAGAAATTTCTATGCATGGAATTCCAGAATCTAACTGTGCCCCATGAACTATAGGTATTTAGAGAAGGGCAGAAAGAGAGAAAGTGTTAACTGAAAACTAAGCAGTACCCCTAGACGGAAGGGGGATCAGGAGTTCACAGAGTAGGAGATGTTGACACTTCCCAAGCTCAGGGCCCTGTGTCCAGATTGAAAGATTTGGCATAAAATGCCAAGGCTTTTGCCATATGGTAGGTTAGTACAACTAAAATCCATGTGTACACACACACACACATGCACAACACATTGCACTCACACCTGCTGTCAGGACTCACACACACATATGCAAAATCACACACATAAATGCAGGATGCTCTTGTGCATATATTCCAGGCAGAATCTCTTCATATAACCACATATATGTCATATCTACATCTGTACATATTTTCAAAGTCCACATCCTCTTAAGCTGCTCATATGAGCAAGTGGATGCCATGCCATATCCTCATGCATCACAAGACACACACTGATCCATAGTTTATATGTATATAGGTCTCCTGCCTTCCCATACCAGAACTCCCAGCATGGATGTCCCTAGAACGTTCTTCTCTTCCTTCTGGCCAAACCAGGTCCCAAGGAGACTTGTCCACATGAAATCCACCTTCCTCAAACTCGTTGTGGGCCCAGTGTCCAGGTTGCCCTAGGCTTCAGTCTAATTTTTGTCTCCAGGGTACCCAGCTCCCACCCCCAACCTGTTACAGACACTGGGTAGCAGCTACCAGCAGGTGGCACCAGCAGGAACCTCATGTAACCAAGATTTACATTAATGAGAACAAATCCACATTTCTGGGAGAAAAAAGTGGTCATGCCAGTGTGTAACCTTCCTTACTACATCCAGGGCTGAGTCCAGTAAATGGATCTACTAAAAGCACCAGGCCAAGGAAAGCCACTCCCAAGGAAGGGGAGGAAGAAGACAAAAGATGCAGAGTTACAGGGAGGATGGGAAATTGAAGATCAGGGCTAGTAAGGAGGAAGGGGGAAGCAGAGAGCATTTCTGTGCTCTGTCAGAGGTTTGGACATGTGTTCTCCTGTTTGTGTGCACATGTGTTAGTGTTTTCATGCATATTTGAGTGCGCTATTATAACGCTGATGGGTTACTTGTGTGTCAGTGAATATGGAAGAAGTAGGTATGAATAGGCTTGAGCGTGCAGGTGTGTGTGTGTGTGCATCTGTGGGTGCTGCTGTGTGTGGTGTGGCTCAGGGAGGGATAAAGATGAAGCTGAGCAGACCAGACTCCTCACAACTACAGTGCCACCAGCACCACATGCACCACAGTTGTTAGCCCCCTCCCACACACTTTCCACACACACACACACTCCAGGGACACACACACACACTCACACCACCCACACAGACAGGTGCTATGCCGCCACGTACAGACCTGCCCACCCACACACTTTCACACATATATACAGGCCATATGCAGAACCACAGGGATACATATAGATGCAGCCAACACGCACAGAGACACCCAGGCACACACTGGCTCTGCATGCACATGCACATGTATGCCGCTTGCACGTTCTGTGCTGTACCTCCAAATCCTCAGTGCTCCACCCCACTCACAGGAAAAGGAGAGGGAGGTTAAGGATAACTCTCTGAGCCTGTACAGCACCCTAATTTCTGAGCCTCTAGGAATTAAAGAGAGATGGGTGAAATCTGAGAACTCCCTTGTCTGAGGATTGTGGGAACACACGGAACAACCACTCTACACACCCTCTGCTGGAGTCCTGAGCAGCAGCGGTAACTCCCTGGCCCACGGGTCCTGCTGAGATCCCTCAGCACTGTGGACAGCGCCTCAGCTAGCAGGGTCCTGCATCCCTGGAACCTGGAACTCCCTTATCTGCATCCAGAAGGGCAAGTGAAGTCAGATACATTGAAGTCCCAACTCCTTTGACTTTGAAATCTTATAATCAGGAGATAAAATCCATGCCTCTCCAGGCTCTTGTGAGGATCAAATGACTTGAAGACCATTACACTCCCAGAACCGTGCCTGGTATGCACCCGAGGAAACTTCAGAAATCACACCTGTTCTGGGTTCCATCCCTCAGGAACTTCCAGCCCAGAAGGTGAACAGTCTGTGCAGAGAATATTGATTGGCTTGGTAATACGGCATTGCTGTGTTGTGGGACAATGAGGCGACTGATCTGGGTTCAAACCTTGCCAAATTTTAGCTCTAAAACTTAGGCAGATCACTTACCCTATCTAAATCATAGTTTATTCTTTCGTTAACCTGGAATAATAACAATAATGATGGTAATACTAATTGTGCTTCACACTCTAGTCCTTGTTATAAATACCTTACAAAGATTAAATCATTGAATTCTAATGACATTAAAAATTGGTTATTATCCTCATTTTATAGAAGAAGAAATGAAAGTGCTTGCCTAACATCACACCAATAGTAGGAGCAGAGATAGGATTGGAACACAGATAGCCTGCCTCCAGAATCCGTGTTCCTAACCATGACACTGCACTGCCTCCTTCATGGTGAGTTGTGTGCATCAAATGACATCATGGGTATAAAAGTAGTTTGAAGATGGCAAAGCATTATACAAAAGTAAAGGTATATTGTTATGCATCTCAGCCCAGCTCAGGCTATGAGTAATTGCACAAGGAGTGAGAAGCAAGATGAATACAGGAAACAGGATGGGGATAGGTGCCATCTGGGACTGGCACATCACACCAAGAAGAGAGAAACGGGTAGAGGATAGGCCAAAAGTGACAAGCAGCCATGAGCATCCTTGCATGGCTTTTCACTCTTAACCGATTACTAGCTTGGAGGTGAAATTACTTTGTAGAACATCAAGAAGATCATTTTCAAGTCACCCTGAAATGTTCCTCTTAATTCTAACCATGGTCTCACCAGCTCCTTTCCCCCTCTGCACCTTTTATTACCACTCCTCAACCACAGTCCCTAGTGTAAAACATGTCACCTACTCCATGATGTATTTGAGGATCATGGTTATGGAAGAACTGTTGTTATTGCCCAGAGGATCCTAGGGTAGTGCAATCAAGTCAAATGGCCCCCTATGGATCAGAGCAGATCCCTCTGTTGTCTCCAAGAGTAGGATATGGAGACCAGGAACTGTGTTTGCAACTTACTTCTGAAAAAAGAGACCTCTGGACACTCTCTTTGATTCCTTACCTGACTCATCCTGATATGACCTACTGCTTTCTGAAGAAGATCTTCTAGTTCTCAGAAAAGAATCATCCCATGTACAATGAGGAAATCTCATGTACATCTTTTTAGAAGTCCCATTTCCCTGATCCTTGGATGACTACCATATAAGATAGAATAGTCACTGTCCAGGGAAGGAGGATCCTTCAAAATCCTTATATTATCCCATCTCTTACTTTTTCCCAATCCTCCTGTTCTTCCCAGAATCTCCCCTAACCTAGTTCTCCCTCCCTTCTTCTCCTGGCTGATGAATCCATTATAGAGTTCTTTCCTTGTGCCCCTCAAGCTGGCAAAGTGAATCCAGGTGTTTAACAGGAATGGCTGTGAGCCTGACGCCATTAGCAGTGCAGTGAGGGCACACAAGGACTCCTGGCTCTCTATTTGGTTCTTGCTCCTTTTCCATTTCCTAACATGTTTCCACACAACTTAATCTGGACTGCCCCCCACTACTACCTGAGAAGGCTGCTATAGCTTCTCCTCTAAGTTCAGCTGGAAACACTGTGAGGAAGTCCCACTGAACCTCAGAATAGCCTGAGTTTTAAAGAATTGTTATTGCACCCTTCCCTCATTATTCATGGTTTAGAGATCCCACTCTCTCTAGCAGCTTCCCTTCCTTCTTCCAACTGCCACAGGCAGACAAGATGCCCCACCATTTATATTTCCTCTTAGCTCTTCCTTGACCTGAGCTGGAACTAGCTGCTTCCTGTCATCCACCCTCCTCCTTCCACTCCCTAGAGCTGTGTTTCTCCAAACATGGCTCCTGGACCACCTGCAGTAGGATCACCTAGAGCATGTGATTAAAAAGCCTCAGATTCTGGGCCCCATCTCAGCTCCACCTCAGACCTACTGAATCCGAACCTCTGGGGGTAGAGACTGAGAACCTGCACCCTACAATGTTTCCTGTGGCTCAGACATGCTACAGTTTGAGGAACTACTGCCTT
The DNA here is from genome assembly GCF_002201575.2 of Neomonachus schauinslandi. NCBI lineage: Eukaryota > Metazoa > Chordata > Mammalia > Carnivora > Phocidae > Neomonachus > Neomonachus schauinslandi. Next base: position 81,988,141 of record NC_058413.1, on the reverse strand, counting down.
AATGTAGCAAGAACCATCCTCCAAAGCCATCTGGGTTACTTATTTTCTCATCAACCTTCACCCCAGATGAGTTAAGGTCATACACATGCATGTCTGTGCCTTATTTGAGAATCATTGGCATAGAAGAACCCCTATTACAGCCCACAGCTGGGTCTGGACTGTGATCCCACCTCTATACCTAACTCCCTATGGGAGCTTAGGCAAGTCACTTTGCACATGTGCCTGTCAAAAAATGGAGTGTGATACTTGTGTTTTCACCTCATAATTATGTTGTAAGGTTCAGATGAGAAAAGAAAAGTGAAAGCTTGCTGAAAAGCTAGAAGACTTGAATAAATGACATATGTTTTATTATTATGTAAGAGATGCATGGGAGTGAAAGATATAGTATTTGTCAAGAGATCCTGTTCCCATGCTGCAGATCAGCAAGGGCAGAAAAACAAGTTTGTCCTCCAGTCTCCACCACTCCATAGGCGATTTTCTCAGAGCTTGTCCTGAGCCCGGTAGAAAGAGGAAGGCTGAGTTGGCATCATGGGTGCAAGGAAGAATGCCATGCATCCCCTTAAGCAAGTCTCCTCTCCACCATGATCTACCAACTAGGGCCCCAGTCTGCTCCTAGGCCAGCAGCTCTGTCAAGGGCAGTGGGCCCAGCCCTTGGCATCAGTTCCTCTCCCTCTAATTACTTTTCACACACTCTGGCGCCAGGCCTTCCAACCAAATAACAATTGATTCTTCACTTCTCCTGGATCAATGCCATCGACCCAGAACAGAGAGGACGAATCCAAACTCACCCTCTAGGAAACCAGTGGCCCAAGGCAAAGCCCAGCAGAGAGATCTGCCTACTCAAACTTTGGCAGCAAACACAAATGCGCGCGCGTGCACACACACACACACACACACACACATGCATGCACAAGAAGGCATATGGCTGAGTATGTGCATGAAATGCACTGGGCCACACATAGATATTCCCATGGAGGCACATAAATAGTTTGATATGTATACCTAGATGCTCTCGTATATGGCTACACATGTGTACACAAACACACACATACATTCACACATGGGGGAACATACACATGCCTTTGACTAGAAGAGGGCCCTTTTGGAACCATAGAAAGCATGTTTTGGCCAAGTTTTGAACAGAATTCTAGCTACTCACCAGCCCTCTTTCCACCTGCCCTCTGAACTGCAAACCCAGGAGCACACACTGCCTGTGAGTCATGGTGTGATGAGCCCAACACGCTTATGACACACACCTCCAGCAGAAGCTCTTCTGCCAGTTGTGTAGGACTCTGGCTCCCACTCCTATGGGACATGCCCTGCCTGCTAATCTCTTCGGGGGTGTTGGAGAAATGCTCAGCCACTTCTATACCAGACAGAGCCCATTATAACTCAGCTGGGCTTTCTCTGCACCTCCATTCTCAGAGGAGCTTGGAGCACATCTGCACCTGAGGCCCCAAACAATAGGAAATGAGGTGCCAAGCCTTACAGAAGCCAATGCAGAATGACAGCCACCAGCCAAATCCCATCAGGCACAGATATGGGGACACAAAAAGAATGTCAAGTGCAGAAGAGAGAGAAGGCAGAATGGGACCACCCATTCCAAACAGCCCAAGCACATGCCCAAGGCCTCAGACTATACTGCCCCCTCCCCTTGGGGCCAAGCTTGTCTACACTCCACTGGCCTCATGCCATGTCTACATCTAGGTCAAATCACAGAAATACAGAACATCAGAAGTAGAAAAGCCCTAGAGATTTTTAAGTCATCGCCTCTTCATTCTCTCAGTGCCTAAATTTCCTTAATGACTTTCTCAGCAAGTGACTATCCATCATACTGAACTTGTTCACTGGGACACCTTGGCGAATGGAGGACTCTCATCAAGCAGCCAGTTCTCTGGCTGAACAGCTATAAAATTCAACATAGAGTCAAAATCTTCCTTCCCATAATGTCCACCAACTGGCATGAAGAAGAAGGAAAGCCATCTTAATTGGAAACGGTTGGTGATCTTACTGAAGCTGCTTATAGGAAGGAACACTGTTTTATACTTCTACTCACAGTTCTTAACATGGGACTGCGTGCAGAGGTGGAAGACCCAGACCCAAAACCTTGGAAGGACACGCAGGTGACCTTAACCTCCTGTATGGAAGGAGAAGGCCTTGAAAATGGCTAAGATAGGGCCACCTGGGTGGTGCAACCAGTTAAGCGACCGACTCTTGGTTTCCACTCAGATTGTGATCTCAGGGTTGTGAGATCCAGCCCCACATCGGGATCCACGCTCAGTGCAGAGTCTGCTTCAGACTCTCTCCTTCTCCCTCTGCCCCTTCTGTTCATTCTCTCTCTCTCAAATAAATAAATAAATCTTAAAAAAAAAAAAAGAAAATGGCTAAGATAGTGTTCAACCTATGGAGAAAGCCCAATTTTGGATTTGTCTCCAATTTTGTCTACTAATTTTCCTACGTGACAGTGGGAAAATTCTTTCTTGGGACCCTCTGGGCTCAGCCTTCCCCAAAATAAAATGAGTTAATGGGATTACAACAGATGATGATGTGTCTAAGGTCTGAGGAGAACATTTTCAGTGCTGTGCATGCCTGTACACCAACACCCAAGCCTTGGCTCCTGCACCAGAATCTGAACCTTCCCACGTAACGAGGAAGTCTCTGAATTCATGTTCTCCAAGTGCATGGTTTAAAACTTCTCCGTATTATCTATTGCCATCTCTCACTCACACAGAGCTTTTCCAACCCCTCCCTTAAGGGCTTGAGGACCATTAATTTTGCCCCTGTGCCTCCACACCCCACTACCTAGAACTGCTTGGACTGAGGAGCATTTCTTGCCATTCACCTGTCACTTATGGGCCAATAGAGGGTCATCTGATGCAGAAAAGAAGCCTGTGGATGCTTCCATCCCCCACCATGTGAATTAGATCTCACCCATTACATGCACTTACACAAGATTTGGAAGACAGACAGGAGATACAGTTGATCTTTGGGAGGCTGCTGATCATTGTCAAGGTCATAGTAGTCTTGTAGGAGTTTTCAGTTTTCATTCTTCATTTTCCAAGTTTCAAAAACAATAGCAGTGGCCTCTTCATCTGACTGCTTAATCCCTGGATTCTACTGTCTATTCTCCCATCTCAAGATCTCCAGAGGTTTCTCTGGGGCCAATGGCAGCTTCAACCTGGATGGGCTTAGCCCCAGGGGCACCTCAGAACTGCAGCATTCCTAATTCTGTATTGCTGTGGGAGTCATTCTAATAATCTCAATACTGAATCTGCCTCTCCCGCCCTTCTAACAAATGCATAAGACCCTAAATTTCTGTATTAAATCCCTTTCTGCTTGAAATCTCTAGAGTGGAGAATTTTTCCTTCACTCAATCTTGACAGACAAGGTGAAGCTGGGTTAAGAGCAGTTTTGCTGTCAGCTCAGTTCAACAGATATTTAATGAGCACAAACCATTTATCTTGGCACTGTGCCCACAGAGACACATAAGGCACATGTAAGCAAGGTCCTGACATGGCAGGATAGTAAGGGCATGGAACAGAAGTTTTAGTGTCCACCCAGTCAGCCAAGCTAAAGGGAGAGAAGCATGTGGAAGAAAGACAGCCTCTGGAGGCAGATAGACAAGGTTGGATCCTGGGTCCGGTACTTACCACTGAATGAACTTGGGCAAGTTGCCTACGCTTAGAAGCATGGGGTGCTTCTAAGGCTCAGTTTCTGTCCTTTACGTCTACTGCTCCTCCTTTCCTTTGTGTTTGTTATCATTCATCCTTCAAGACACAGGACAGATGTCCTCTCCCTGAGGTCTTCCTGGATCTTCTCCCTCAATGCCTCTGTTCTATGCTAACGTCTCTCCTGACCCTTTCCATGTGGTTCATGGAAAGTGTTCAATAAATTGAATTAATCTGATTCATTCTCTTTCTCTTTCTCTTCCCCTTTCTCCTTTTCTCTCTCTCCCCCTCAGTCCCTCTTACCCCCTCTCCTTCTCTCTCTCTCTCTCTCTCTCTCTGTCTCTCTCACACACACACATAGACACACAACCCTCACTGGAGTAAATTATGTCTAAGGTTGGGTTCCCTAGATGCAGAACCTGAGATGGGGATTCTTGTGCCAGGGATTTATTGATGGAGGGATCTCAGAACGAATCTAAGAAAAGTGAGGCAAGCAGGATGGGTTGGAGAAGAAGCCAGGGAAGGATAGAGTTTCAGCTGAAGATTAACTTCAGTCTGCTCTCCCCCTGGAGTTCTGGAGCATGAACTCTATGGGCACTGCAGAGCTGTCCCATCTTGAAGAAGGGGGACCCTTTGTAACCTGTATTGATTGGATTAGATCTCCCCAGGTGGGGGGCATAACCTCCCAAGCATTTTCTTGCAGGCAAGGGTACAGTTATAAACCAATAGTGGCCAATACTCATGGAGGAACTGAGGTGGGTATAACAACCCAATAAAGGGATCTGGGAGAAGCACCAACTGCAAGACGTATAAAATAGCAAATGTACTACAAGAGCCTAGAGAATAAGAATTGGGCAGGTGGGGTCAAGGGAAAGACAGCAGGTTCCTAATCAAGTTGCCTTTCTCCCCCATCAGCTAAACCAGAGCTTGGGCAAAGCAGATTCTCACCAAGACAGCAACATGGTCATAACAAAGAATTGGTTATGCTTGCAGGTGTTCAGGGATTAATAGCAAGCTTATTAATTAAGCAACACAAAGTTGCAAGATGTGTTTTTCATTATTTGCCACAGAGATGTTGTTTTGGCTGCAATGAATTCAGAACTGTGTGGTTGGACCTGTGGGTCACCAAAGGGCATAGCGGGTGGAAGACATCTGGGGCTGTGCTTTGGCAGAGAGCATGCCATTCTGCCCGAAATGCTTTCCAAAGCCACATGGTCTCAGCCTCTTCCCAGGAGGCAATGGAATGTCTGCCCCCCCCCCCTTATTTTTGACCAGCCTGTAGGAAGGCCTCCTTCCTCCCCAGCTGGGAGTCAGTGCTGTTCTATCCAGAAGCCAGGAATGGACAAAGATTTTTGTGTCAGGAATGCAGTGACAGCCTTGTAAAGACACAGCAAATGGAATATATCGCCTAAACCAGTCCTCAGCCCAGAAAGAGAAAAAGCAGAGCTGGCCAGAGCTGGCTTTCCTCACACAGAAGAAACAGCCCAGGAGTCTGCAGGGTGACCTGGATCCTTGCACCTTGGCAAGGAGGGACAATGTCACAGTGACCTGATGCCTGGGATTCTGTGCCCAGGGGACTGACATAAGGGCCATGTGCTACTTGCCTTAAGGTGAACCTCCAATCTTAGTTTGTTAGATTTTTTAACCTCTAAGCCAGGAATCTTGAGTTCTATACCCCCTACAACAGACTTCTGGGAGGCCAGAGTCACCAAACCAGGAAAAGAACAGCTCTGAGGAATTCTGCAGAAGTCTTTTCTAAGTTGGTCTACTTCTGCTACCCTTAGCCTTACTGCCTTCCCATCTCTGCCTTTTCTTGCCCTAATGGAGCAGGTGGTGATTCTTCTCAGAACAGAATTGGCCCAGGGGAGTATCTCCTCTGGCCAAGAAGAGAAAGTGACAGCAACAGGTCCCAGAGAATATGCCTGTCTAGAGACATTGAATGCCAGAGAAGTAAAACCTGCACCTGGCCCCTTCCAGCCCCAGGTCCCTGGCAGGCTACCCCCACTCTGTTCCTAAAGAGACAAGACAAATGGTAGCTTCCTGCTCACTAGTCTGGCACTGAGTGAGCAACAGTCAGATTGGCTCTTGTTTATAGGGTGAGTGTTGAGCCAGAGCATTGAAGAAAGGGTCACTTTTAGCAATAGGATCATTCCTTACATGGTGAGAAACTTCTAGAAATGGAGATTTAAGCCAAGAAGATGGGACTGAGGCTCCAAGGAATTAAGAAAGATGGGAATGATGGGGCTGGGGTAGGGAGGAGGGGGCATCAGCAGGCAGAGCAGGCACAAGCATGTGGTCTGTCTGGATCAGCTGGTGGGCCCTGTTCAGTCTCTCACACTAAAAGCTAGCTACCCTTAGTAACTTTTCCATCCCCCATGTCCTCCAGCCAGCATCACCCACTTACCTCTTCAACCTTTGCAATGCTGCTTCTGCTATAGCAAACACAGCTTTGGCTCCACTCCAAAGACTGTTCCTTCTTACTTGAGTCATTTTCATAAGCAATTGCTGAAAACTAGAAAGGCAAAGGCTTGGTGAATTTGGGGGTCATGCAGAGAGGTGAACCCATTCAACCCCCTGCCTCTAGAAATTTACACCTCCTAGAATGTGAGGTATTCTCCTATTACTATGCATAAATCATGTTAAGATAGAAGATGATGCTTGGCCAGAGATCCAGAGCTGGCTTGCCTACATCCTGCCCTGCCACAGCCACTGTCAACTGCATCCCAACCCTGCAATGTTCCCGCAGAGACAGATGTATGTGTGGAGAGCAAAGCTAGGACAAAGCATGATCTCAAAGTTTGTGCTGCAAACCCTAAAACAGCCCCTGGGGAGCAGTCTATACACATAGAGGTCTCCTGTGGCCAAGACTGAAGGCAGGTGTTCTTCCTTTTCTTCCTAGGTCTATACACTCTCAGAGAAGAGAGAATCCCAAAGCAAAGCACAAAATGAAAGCAGAGCACTTCTTCTTAAGGTCCCTGCCAGGAATCCACAGATCAAGACAGTTCATGAGTGGGGGAGAAAGAGAGTCCTAGGGCTTCACAATCCTGAGGAAAAAAGACCATACCTGTAGCACCTTGGCCCCAAACCATCCTTGCCCTTGGCCCATGGAGACCCATCTTTTTTCCACCTGTGCATGAAATGAGGGAGGGTATAAGGGAGCAGAGAAATCCTGAAGCTTCCCCTGGTAGCAATGTCCCAGGCAAGCTGGGTCCCTAGGTCAGTTAGCACTTCACTGCATAAATCTGTTAGGAATCCAACTGTATCTCCAGTGTCTTCAGGGTCCTCTTACTCTCACCTGAGCTAACATAATGAGAAGCCAAATTACTGATGCTGTGGGAGGCTTCAAATGGTGTTTCCTGTGGGTATTATTTCCAGCCTAATGTTGTACTAACATAGCTCTGCCTGGTGATTACTATATTATTATATATTAATCATAGGATAATGATGCACACTCACCCTGCTTCTCTCCTCAGTCAGTTATGAGATCCCACCTAGAGCCTGAAGCACCACACCTGCTCTCCCTGTATCTGCAACCCCATCCCACCCTCAGGGATCTGCCTTGGGCTCAGCACCCCTTCTTAAAGTCAGAGGAGGATAATTTCTTTGTGTCTATGCTCCAAGGTAACAGTGCCCAAAGCCGGAGTTTGGAACCCACAAGTCTTGGCTTCCAATTAGCCCTCTTTCCTACTCTCAGTTGGGGAAAGGTCTAGAAAGCAAAATAAGGTCCAGAAGAAATGAAAGATGGTTTTAATGATTGCTGAACCCAGATATGGAGAAAGAGGCTGGAGCTACAGCAATTTGAGACTTGTTAACTCATCCACGTACTGCTTTAGCACTACTTGGTGCCAGCATTCATTCATTCATTTAATAAATGTCTGTTAAACCTTTACTTGGTGAGTACTGTTTGAGGCAAAGTGAACAAGACAGATGGAGTTCCTACCCTCATGGAATTTTATTTATGAAAGAGTTTCCATGACAGGCCTTGGGGATACAACAGTGAAAGACCTTGGTCCTTGACCACCTACTGAAGTCAGTCAAACCAGTTATTTAAGGGTATAGTCCAGGTTCTCATTGAGACACTGATTTAGAAGGGGAGAAAGACACCCCAGAGAGAGAAAACTTACTCCCTGACATCAAGGAATATAGAATCAAGTAGGAAAGAAGTATAAATGAACACATTACAACCAATGAGGCAACAAAGAACCAAGGAAATGTGTCACTGAGATGAGCCTGATGGAGCTATCAGGGGAGATGTCACTAAGGGTATCTGTCCTGTTCAGGGGCCAAACCCTATGCCTATGATTTATGCTTTCCCTTGCAGACTTTTACATTTTTGGGGGAGTCTTTGTGTATCATAAAGTCATTTGTACATGCTCACCCACAATATGACGAGGACACAGCCTATGTCCAAATATAGGGTATAACGTCCTATGCTTCATAGTTATTAATGATGGTACCATGAAGAGAAGGAAGCTGGTGGTGATGATGACACTGGAGATAAGAGGACTCCCGAAGAAGAATTGGTTACCTAGAGATAATATAGGCATATGCAAAGCTCAGACCGTGCCAGTTTATTCACAAGACACATGCACCACAGGGAATTTGTTCAACTTACTCATCTTCGTATCCTCAGGTAGATCTACAAGATGGCCCCCAGTGCTTCTGGCCTCCTGGTATCCAAGCTTTTATATAGTCCCCTTCCTTAGGGCTGACCAGTGTTTCCAACAGAACTCTGTGGAAGTGATGGTAGGCAACTTGCAGTGCTGGATCATAAAGCTATTGTGGTGGGGCGCCTGGGTGGCTCAGTCAGTTAAGTGTCGACGTTATGATCTCAAGGTGGTGAAATCAAGCCCCACACTGGGCTCTGTGCTGAGTCTGCTTAAGAGTCTCTCTCCCTCTCCTTCTTCCCTCCCCCACTGACCGGGCACTATGAACAAATAAATAAATACAAGTATTATGGCTTCTGACTTTGTCTCGTGAATTACTCGCTTGGGGAATGTCCTTGCCATGCCACGAGGACACTTAAACAGCCCATGGAGGATAAACACGGAGAGAAACTGAGCACTCCCACCAAGAGCTAGAGCTATCTTGGCAGCCATGTAAGTAAGCCACCTTGGAAGCAGATCCTCCAACCCCAGTCAGGGCTTCAGATGATGACAGCCCAGGCTGACACGTGATTACAATCTCATGAAAGACCCCAGGCCAGGACCACCTAGCCAAGTCACTGCTGAATTCCTGATCCACAGATATTTGAGAGATAATAAATGGGTGTGGTTGCTTTAAACCACTAAGTTTGGGGATGATATGTTATGCAGCAGAGATAACTAATATATACCCCTAGCAATAACACAGTTCCTAGAACACAGCACGTACTCAAGAAATATTTGATAATTGAATGAATGAATGAATAAATAAATAAAGCTTCTTAGCGGAGGAACCACATGTCAAACATTGTGACCATTGGCAGGGAAAAGGGGAGTGATCGTAACCAGGAGAACAAATATCTGAAATTTTGAAAGATAATAGAACTTAACCCATAAATGTGGATATTCAAGAAATGTCCTAGTACTTCATTTTCTTTAAATTGAAGTAAATTGGCTATAAGTCACTAATGTCACCCAAAATCCCTTTCTATCCCTACTTCAACCTCATTCAAGGATCTAAGAAAGGACCCCATATGGGGGAAGTGTCTCTATTACCCAAGTCTATTATAGTCACCTCCAGTGCCTTCAAAGCCCACACACCATGGTTCCTTAAAGCTGTGTTGCTCTACAACTTTAAGGACTTTCCTAGGAATCTCAATGTCTAGAATATGGTCTCTTAGAAATACAATAAAGCCATTCTCTTCTGAGGTCCTACACCTCACTTAGTCATTCATTCAACAATATTTATTGGGTACTATATTAGGGTTCTTCAGAGAAAAAAAATCAATAGGATATATAGAGAGATACACATACATAGAAATACATATAGACAGGTAGATGGATAGATGACAGATATATAAATTGACAGATAAATAGATAAATACAGATAGATAATATATGATAGATACATAGATAAGAGATAGATAGATAGATAGACAATAGACAGATTGGAGCGGAAAAATCCATAAGACAGGCTAACAAGTTGGAGACCTAGGGAAGAGCTGATGTTGTAGCTCAAGTCCAAAGGTAGTCTGCTGATAGAATTCCCTCTTTTTGGTGTGACCTCATTCTTTTTTTCCTAAAAAGAGAAAGCCTTCCACTGATTGGATGAGGTCCACACACTTTATGGCGAGTAATCTGCGTTACTTAAAATCTACTGATTTAAATGTTGATCTCATCTAAAAAATACCTTTATATTTAGTGTTTGACTAAATATCTGGGTACCATGGCCTAGCCAAATTGACACATAAAATTAAACATCATAGGTACCATTGACTGATCTAGGCACTGAGGCTATAGTAGTAAACGGAAACAGAGTAAATCTTTGGTCTACGGGAGCTTTTTACACCAGGGGTAGGAAAATAAACAAATAGTCACATACATATATGTCAGGTAGTTCTAATGCTAAGAAGAAACATAAATCAGGTGAAGTGAAAGAAATCACTGAAGTTTGCCATTTCTGATAGGTTGGTCAGTGAAGATAACACTTGAGCAGAGACCTAAATGAAGTGAAGAAGCAAGTCATATGAGTATCTGGGCAGAAGAACATTCTAGGCTAAGCAAAGAGCAAGTACAAAGGCCCCATTTATCAGACAGATTGGGTGTGTGTCCCCTGCTAATAGGGGACCTTCATCCCACTCCCTCCCATGGAGAATCTCTCCTCTGATATTCTCTGTCCACCTCTTCCCATCCCCAACAGAATTCCTCCAAGGAGCCCAGACTTTCAGGAAGCAAAAGCTAAGAAGCAAATTTGTCTTTGAGCAATTTCTCTTTTGGCAATACAATCTGCATAAGCAAGAAAACATAAAAGACCTGGCTGCTTTCTTGGAAAGGAGTGGGTTGGGGAAAACATAACAAATCAAAAATTAATTTCTCAAAAAAACAAACAACCACAGGAACAGCCCATCTCACCCCCCACTCCCAGTTGGAATCTTCAGGCAGATTTGAGGGTGAAGAAAGGGGACAAGGGAAGGAGAAGCAAGAACTCTCTCATTTTTAGAACTCTCTGATCCAGAAGAATTCACAAATTTCCTGACAAAAACTAAACTGTAAATTAAATCAAACCATAGGCCTCCCCTTCCCCAAGAAGTCCAACATAGATTTAAAGACCAAAATGGTCTGAGCAGTGGGAAAGGCAAAGGGGTGACTCTCCATTCACACAACCTCAGAAGCTGGAACAGAGAGCTCCCTGGAGAGAAAGACATGTGATGACTGCTGCACCTGACTCCAGCCTGTGGTCAGGCCCTGGAGTCTGAGAAGAAGACTTCTGGGAGCCAGGCCCAGAGATATTTGAAGCCACAGTCACCAGTCCCCCCAGGGAGAGGAGGAGTCAGTAAGAGGCACTGTCCTCCCCATGACTGAACTGTTATGGACTTAAGGTGGAAAAGTTGGAGGAGAGCTAAACTGACACCCAATACCTTCTGTAAGAATGCTGAGCCTATAGCCAGAGATTGGGGGAGGGGAGGAAAAGAGGTCAAGATGGCTGAAGGCCAAATGGTCATGAAAAGATCTTATGGCTCCCCTGAACCCTTTCTTTCCCTCACGCCCCTACACTCCAGCTCCAACATCCACCCACACCCACCCACATGCACACACACACAGCCCCTGGAAAGATGGTCTCTGGAAAATTGAAATCAGTTCCATTCAACAGGCGTATGCATTCATTCTCTCCTCCATGCTAAGTACCCTGCCAGTGCTGGGAATGCCAAGAGACACAAAGTCACCTCCTGCCCTCTAGAAGCTTACCCAAGGTTGTGGCATGAGAACCGGTATGCCATTGTTAGGAATAAAGTATAATAAGAGCACAGGGTGCCTGGGTGGCTCAGTTGGTTAAGCGACTGCCTTCGGCTCAGGTCATGATCCTGGAGTCCCGGGATCGAGTCCCGCATCGGGCTCCCTGCTCGGCGGGGAGTCTGCTTCTCCCTCTGACCCTCCTCCCTCTCATGCTCTCTGTCTCCCATTCTCTCTCTCTCAAATAAATAAATAAAATCTTAAAAAAAAAAATAAGAGCACAGAGGAGGAAAGGATTAATTCTGCTTAGGCGGTTGTGGAGGAGGGGCAGATTACTCCAAGAAGATGACATGTGACCCTTGGGGACTGAGTTGGGGTGCAAAGAGAGCAGCTTTACCAAGGGCGAGAGGCAGAGCTGTTCCCAGGGTGGCCTCAGATGAGGCCGGGGAAGGGCCTGTGCTTCCATTATGAAAGAACTTGACCTTTATCCCAGAGGCAATTCCTTAAATTAAATGTTCTTAAACAGGGAAGTGCTCCTATGAAACTTTAGCTGCATCCGCAGCATGGGGTGAAGGTGGGGTAGAGGGGAAAGGTTATCAGGGAGAACCTGGAAGAGACCAGGGGTCCAGGTCAGTGGTCCCACAAGAGGCTTTGCCAGCTTCTATGAGGATGGAGAAAAGAGGCATATCTGAGCAAGATTTCAACTGGAATTCCTAGAGTTGGGGGACAGCCAGATGGGGTGGAGGCAGAGATAGAGCACCCAGCTATTGCTCCCAGGTTTCTGATTTGGTTGGAGGAAAATCGGCTAGGTCTGTCTCATGGCCATCCCTTAGCCCCAGCCCAGTGACCAACAATAGAAGGTCCCAGTAACATTTGTGGACCAAATGAGCAGAGGAATAGAGGCAAAGTGGTGAAGGAGGAAAAGGAACGGTCAAGTCTCCTGGCACTTTAGGAACTGCTATGCTCTCCCTCCTAGGGACAGCTGCGTTTCACAAAAGGGCACTTAGCACCCAGGAAGGGCCCACTGCTGACAGAACATTCGGCATCATCGTAGGAAACACTTCTGGTTGGTGGGATCTGCCACTTGTTCTTGCCCTGCCTAGCTTTCAGGCTAGGGTCCAGTGGTGAGCGAGAAGAGCAGACTCTGTAGGGAAATGAGAGCTGTCTGGAGGCAGAGGGGACAGCGACCGCAGCAGAACAGGCAAGAAGAGAAAAGCAAAAGGAATCAAATCTATTAACAGCAGGAAATCCATAACTGGGTCTGAGGCCAGGAAAGGGATTTACAAAGAAAATTCTATCCATGGTGCGTATTTGCTTCTTATCGCAGCAAATGGTCTGCCGAAGTGGTATTGCTCTGTATTAAAAACTGGCTATCCTTTCAAAATTGCACGCAGACACCCATGCATTGTATCTGCTGTGTGTACATAAAGAGAGAAACCTGTCCACAGCTCCCATTCATAAACGCAGGGCCTGAGGTATTCTGATTGAGGTGGGGCAGGGGAACAGTTTCTGTAGTAGAAACACTTGTCCCTTTATGCAGGGCTCCTCCTCCGGTTATGGATTATCCTAGAACTTGTGCTTCTGGATAAATTCCATCCCTTCCCTTTTTAAAGGTATTTCTATTTATTTTAAAAATGTTATGGAGAAAAACTGGCTCTGTTTTCCACTGGTGTATAGTTCTGCAAATTTTTACACACATGCAGATTCATGAGACCACCACCACAACCAGACACATAATAGCCTGTCACCCCAGAAAACTTCCTCCTCCCCACCCCTCACAACCACTATCATTTTGTCTTTCCTGGCATGTCAAAATCATACAGTACGTAGCCTATGAGACTGGCTTTCTTACTCAGCACTCTCTTGGAAAGTCACAGAGCTAGGGCCAGTACCAGCAGCCTGAGCTTCCTTCTGTCGAGTCATGTTCCACAGGATGGAGGCACCACAGTATGCTCCCTTCATAAGTCCTGAGTACCTTTCTGAAAAAGTGCGCTGAGAAAGAAAGAAAGAAAGAAGGAATGACACACTGACTTTTCATCTTCTTTCACTTCGTAAGTATTTGGCTGTCCACCATGTGCCAGGCACTGTTCTGAGCTTGGAGCTGCGCAGCGGAACGAGACAGGCAGCCCCCCCTGGATGCCATAGCTCTAGAGGGAGGAGGCAGGCAGGGCACCATAAACATATAAGAGGGTAAGAGGTGATAAGCACTAAGGGGAAAAAGTGTGGGGAAGAGCCTGGGTTTAAAAATGGAGGAGACATTCAGAAACTTGAAGGAAAGAGAGTGAGCTTCGCTGGTTTCTGAAGGAAGAACAACCTGGCAGAGGGAGACACCTTTGTGGGGGAAAGGCCTGGAGGGTTCTTCAGAAGCAAAATAAGCAGTGCGGTAGGATTTGGGAGAAGAACTCATGCACCACCATACCCACCCACCCCCAGCTCCCTCTCACTGCAACATCTCTGAACATGCAGGATAGTCAGCTGTCTCTCATTCATCTCTGGACAGCCAAGCTCAGAAGAGCTTCTCGAAGCAGACTCGAGCATGTTCTTATGGTGGGGAGCCTTTGGCAGGCTTCCCCAAGCCCCATCATAATGAGTGTCAACCCCAAAAACAACCTGACAAACTGAAAGACTCCCAGGTCCTGACCCAAGAGACTTTGCTCCCGGGAAAGTGGTATTTTGGTCACACTCTGCCAGCAGTGCCTTGAACCAAGGAGCCAACAGGAGATGTGCCAGGGGTCAGAAAGAGCCTGAATCCTGGGGGCATGGGCCTCGTGAAACTGAGGTCATAGGGACACTTGAGTCTGGCGGGCATCCCCCAGGAGAGCCCTTGTTAAGTCCTTCTCCTAGAGCCAGGCAGAAGAGCACTAATCCATGCCTGGACCACTGGCTAGGGTTCCAGATCTCATTAGCATTTACAAAAGTTGAACCAATCCTCCCTTGATAATCTGGTGGTTATTGATTTTTATTTTTAACTCTTGCTTTATGAAGACAAATAAAATGCTTTCAGCAGCACAGATGTTCCCAGAGGTGCAGAGAAAGAGGGGAGAGGGAAGCAAGCATTCAGACAGGATCAAGGACTCTCTTGTAGCCCAGACAGTGGGTTCTGGGAAAAAGACAGTATGTCAGATGTGACCAGCCAGTTCAATTGATCAGTAGCAAAGAAGACCCCTTCCCCCTTTAGAGACCCAAAATCCTAATGCCCCAGTTAGGACCATCTGCAGCTGGTAGAGACAGCTCTGATTCATCTTAATCACATGCAAGTTAAAAATAAACATCAATAACCAGTGCATGGAGAAAGGGGGTGACATTTTGAGGTGCATATGACGTGGGAAGTCCCAAAGCCAGGCAATGAGAGTAGTCAACCTTTGACGCCCCCCCCCCCCAGCATACCTGGCCTGAGGACAATTTGGAGGCCACCCTCCAGCCCCTGTACCTCTCAGGAACCAGCACAAACAGCAGCTGCCAATTTTTCAGTGCAGAACTGTGATGTCCTGTTGCACCCAGTGCTTTCAGAGTCAGCAACGGTACACTGGACAAATTTGGATCTCCCCAGCCGTGTGAGCTGGGACGAGGCAGAGACCACAACGCTTCAGTTAGAAGACGTGATGCAGGTACGGTGCCCAGCGAGGGCCTGGTGCACAAGTGCTGATAAGAACTTACCTATTCATTCGTGCTCTGCTTCTCTCAGAACATGAAATTCACCATTTAGAAAGGTGATTTAAATTACAGAAAATAAAAATCTTAACTAAATATCTCATACTAAATCAGGTGCCACGGATTTTACAGGAATATGTGAGATCTTTGGAATATATCCTAAATAATAAATTCCCAACTCCTGCCTACGCAGAGCTTAAAAAAAAATCAAAGAGGGGTGTCAAGGCCACTGAGCACGAGGGAAACAGTAGCTGCTAAGGCTGTGTTATCCCCTTCCATGTAGATTTCGTTGTCGGGCTCAGATTCAGTCCCGCCCACAAGCAATGGCAAGATGGGAGGAGAAAGGCAGCTGCCGTTCATATCTTCTGCCTACTTGTCAGGCATGTCTACCTATGATCTCATGTTCCATCCTCATAGGTTTGCAGATGAGGAAAGGAACTCAAAAGAGCAAGGTGGCTTGCCCAAGCTTGGGCATCAGTCTATCAGCCCAGAGCGGTGGCTCTGGCTCGTCCCACCCAGACATGCAGTTAGGAGAACCTCCGTCCGGAAAAGAGATTTAACTAACTCACTGTGATTGACTCATTGCAGCAGCCTACTGGCTGTCCCCTTTCCTCACAGGGTCTTGTCCCCAGCCTCTCAGAGCACATCCAAAGTCCCCTAACTTGCCCTCATCAGCACAAGCTCCCCAAGCCCCTTTCCTCGTGTGCCCCTCAGCTTCCAGCGGGCTCTTCTCTGCTCAGCTCCTGAGCCTGAGGGCCTGACAGTCTCCCAAACTGCCACCACAGCCTGCACGGGGCTGAGGAGCTGGGGTGGGGCTCAGCCCACTGTCCCAATGCCTGCCCCTGCCACGGGGCCAGGTCACCTCCGGGGACAAGGGAGACATTTACCTGCGGAGAAATCATCACCCTCTCATTCCTGATATGGGGAGTCAGATGCAGCAATTGGCTGATTAGGAAGGCTGCATTAACACGCAGTCAAAACAGCTCTTTAAAACAAGCTTTGACAAAATTGTCACATTAGATGTATCTGAATAAAGTCAACCGGGCGGCTGGCAGAGCACACTTCTACATCATTTTGACAGCCTGCATTAAGAAGCTGCAGGCACCACCGGGAAATTACCTCCAAGCTAAGCCCAAATTATAGCCAATGCAGCATATTCAATCCTTGGTGGGTGAGGGGCTACCCAGGAAGGGGCTTGGAGGGCAGAGGATGGACATTTTTCCTCTCTTCTCTTCCCACAGTCAGCGCAGTGGAGAAGTACCACCGCCTGCTAGGGAAGCAAAATGGATCTTAGTGCAGCTAGGGGAGACCCTTCCTCCTTCCATCTGAGGAGGCCTTGTGCTTGCATTTCTGTCTGGGCTCCCAGGCTCGGGGGCCTGGGAAACACTGGATGGATGTGGAAGCCCTAAGCCCAAGTCTACTTCCCTCCTTCTGTTCCTCATGAGCTGTTTGATCTTGGGCAACTTACCTTTCCTCCCTGGCCTTCCATTTCCTTTCCTGAAAAAAGAAAAATAAAAAAATAAAATCAATGTTTCATACACTGTGCTCCTTAGATCTCCAGAAAGTATCCCAGAAGTGATCTGATGGGAGAGTAGGTGGAGAAGGCAGAATTCTTTCCATCCTCAACTGCACATTAACTGGACCAGTGCTGTTTTTATCTTTTCTATGTACTGCGCGTCTAGGGAAGATGCCTTTGAAGGAGTTTCTGTTGCTAATTTAAAACAAAAACAAGAAAAAGGAAAAAGGAAGGAATTGAAAAAGGAGAGCGTGAGGAAGAGAGGGAGGGAGAAAGGAAGGAGGGAGGAAGGGAGTGAGTGAGGGAGGGAGGGAGAAAGGATATAAGGAAAGAAAGAAGGAAGGGAGGGAGGGCGGAAACCACCAGCAACCAGGAGCAACCAGACTTCTAATTGCTCTAATAGTCTGTGCTTAGAGGACCACATATTCTAGCGTTCAGGTTGGGCCTTTCCCAGAAGTAATCAACCTCATAAGCTTTGTGGCGAGTAAGGCAACCTGTGCATTTTGCATTTTTCCAAATGGGGAGATCTGATGGCCTGAGCTTTCTGACCCCTAGAAGAGGGGAGGTGGTGAGAGCTAGGGAACCCTGCAGCTCAGGGAGGAGGCCTGAGTTCTATGGGCCTCCACCTCCCATCTGCAGATGTGAGAATACAATCTGATGGAGCAGGCTGGGCTGGGAGACACTTGAGGGAGGAAGATGCAGAAGGGCGTGAGGGTTCTGCATATTCATGTTGCTAATTAAACAACAGCTAATTGGAAAACGTTGGATTTTATTAAGACCTCAGACTTATATCGTTTCAACAGGAACCAACATAATAACAATCATCTAATGGGCACTTTGGGTTCTTTCCAGAGTTTCTTTCTTCTCTCCGTGGCTGTTAATGTGCCAGCGAGAGCAAGCCGGTGAGTAGACGAGTCCAAGGGAGCTAGATTTAGAGCTTGGTTTGTGCAGCCTAGAAGCAGAACTTTGGACTGGATGATGGCCCGTGGAGACTCCTTCCACATCATCGTGAGTGGAGTTGCCGAAAGAAGGGCTGGAGGTATGTTCTGTCTTCTCTAGACCCAGGATTCCTGAGACTGGAGGAGCAGGGAGATATGTACAAGGAATATAATTTGCTACCCCCAGAAGTGGAAGGAAGATTCCACACCTAACATGATGGCTTGCACTCAGCAGAGAGTCAGTAAAGATTAGTGGCGATGATAGGAAAAAATGGGCTTTAGGACGGAGTTCCTGCAGCCTCACGGACTTGCTCTCCTGTGGAGCTGGGTACCGGCTACTTCTCGAATCCTGGGGGGAAACTTCTCAAGGTCTATGTCAACCTGAAGCACAGAAGGAGCTCAGGAGTGAGGGAAACTCCAGTCTACTAGTTTAATTACAGTACGCAGCAGAGAGGAAGAAATGTTGCCTTAAAAGGAAGAAGTATAAAAAGTAAAGAGTGCCCTGGATCCTTTGAAAAATGTCTAATATGACACTGATGTTACATGAGAGGGCAAGATGCAATCATACCTTCTCTCCCCTGAGATTTGCTCTAACGGGGCAGGGTATGAAGGGGAGAAGGGACGGGCTGTCCTGGAAGCCCCTTCCTTGTAAATGTCCCTGTTATTTATGACAGTATCAGAGCTCAAACATACTGCAAGTGCACAGTTTCACCTTTATCATAGAAATGACGGAGACAGAGGAGTAATAAATGTCTAGTTAGAAAATAAAAACTGAACATTAGAATCAGGGGAAACGGCCATAAATACCCCCTGATGAGTGGTGTCTTTCATTAATCCACCTGCTTGACAGAAGAGCCATAGACGCCAGCAACAGGCCGCTGCCTCCCTGGCACCTAAGGCTCAGTGAGGGGGAGTCAGGGACCCCTGAAGGAGGAGCAGGATGCACAGTTGTTCCTGAGCCCCATCCATACGAGAGGCAAGTCCCTTCCTGCACATCCTGCAGCAGACCACCACCGACCTCGACCACCACTGCTCTTCCCAGCCCAGGCCACAGGCTCATCTGACTTGGCCTGCAGGTAGGTCCTCTCCAGATGGTCTTCTTCCAGCAAGTGGGGCAAGGCTGGAACCCCCAGCCCAGCACAGGTGAGGAAGTGGGACACGGGATCAGGTATGGCCAGGAGACCCTGACTCCCCTTAGCAGGCAACGCTTCAGACCAGGAAGCAGAAGGCAGGCAGGACAGGGAGCATCTCGAGGAGGGATCCACGAGTTGAGGGATTTTTTCATGGGGAAAGGAACAGCAGAGGCCTAAACTCTGAAAATATCTCCTTGGTCTGCTTTTTTTCCCCAACCGGTGGCAAAGATTTATTTTTATTGACAAGGAAAAATGTTTGTTGCATTTAATCAAAAGAAGCAAGTTGGAGAGGAGCAATTTCTATGCAGATTAAAAGCAAACAATATATTCTTTTAAGTTTTTTTTCACATTGGTTTGCTATCAGGAGGATCTTTTTTGCCCACTTTGGGGAAACACTCCCCTCCTATAGAATCTAGATTAAGATGTAGTATTACTTCTGCCCGTGGCTCCTTTACCTCTATCATCAAAAGCTTATCAAGAAAAACATGTTGATGAGGAAGAGAATGGGAACCCTCATGTGCTGTTGGTGGGAATGGAAGTTATGAAACACAGTATGGAGGTTCCTCAAAAAATTAAAAACAGAACTACCGTATGATCCAGCAATTCCACTTCTGGGTATTTATCGGAAGAAAACAAAAACATTAAATTTGAAAAGATCCACGTTCACTGTAGCATTATGTATAATAACCCAAATATAGAAGTAACCCAAGTGTCCATCCATAGACAAATGGATAAAGAAGATGTGATGGATATACAGTAGAATATTATTCAACCATGAATCTTGTCATTCATGACAACACGAGTGGGCCTTGAGGGCATTATGCTACGTGAAATAAGTCAGACAGGGAAAGACAAATACCATATGATCTCACTTATATGTAGGATCTAAAAACACAAACACAAACAAAACAAGCTCAAGATACAAAGAACAGATTGGTAGTTGTCAGAGGCAGGGGAGGCAAGGAGTAAAACTGGTGAAGGGGGTCAGAAGATACAAACTTCCAGTATAAAATAAATAAGTCAAAGGATGTAATGTACAGCATGGTGCCTATAGTTAATAACACTGTGTTGCATATTTGAAAGTAGCTAAGAGGGTAAATATTACTTACAAGTTCTCATCACAAGAACAAATAAATTTTGTAATTATACATGGTGACAGATGTTAACTAGATTTGTGGTGATCATTTCATGATGTATACAAATATCAAATCATCATGTTGTACACGTGAACTTAATACAATGTTATATGTCAATTATAGCTCGATAAAAATTAATTAATTAATTTATAAAAAAGAAAAAAGACGATGGATAGATGGGTTGATGATAGATAATAGATAGATGATGATTTCAGTTGTAACTAGAAATGATAGATACAGACTTACAAAACAATGCAAAAGCTCAATAATCAACAATACTTCTAGCATTTTCCCAAAATATTTTAAGGCACTTCCCCATGGGCAAGTGCTCTGATGCCTATTGACACAGATGAGGAGCATACAATTCAGAGAGGAATGTTATCTGCTCCGGGTGCCACAGTCCAGAGCTCTTTCTCTTCAGATGGACTTCGCTCTTCCTTCAAGGGAGCAATTAGTCATTAGTATTTTTGAGTCCCAGTTGAGGGCTGGGAGCAGAATACAAGGAATTTCATCAAGGATGGAGTGATAGCTAGAACTTCTCTAGAGATGCTGTATCTAAAGCCAAGAGGAGCCACAGGTGTGAAGTTTACTTGAGTTTCCAGGGTTCCTCTGTGTCACTCTCTCAAGGGTCAGAGGAAGCCCCTAACCATCTGTGCATCCTGGGGGCCTGCTTGTGGATGCTCCTCAGCCCTTCAAGGAAATCCCAAAGGGGACTCCTGCCCCCATGATTATACACAGATGAGGGTGTCCTACATCCCTCTACAGCAGAGGTCCCCACACACCCGCCCCCACCAGCCTTCCCAGAGCCTGTCTTTGGGAGTACTGCCGTCTCCCTGCCTGCCTCACTTTAGGGGCAGATTAAGGAAGGAAGGAGATGCCTCAGGGTCTGCCAGTTACAAGTCTAAGAAAAATGAAGATACTTACATTCTCCCAGTAATTTGCATTGATCACTGCAGAGTCAGCATCAGTCGGGGGTGGTTTCCTAGCAGGACAGACCACAGATCTCAGGAACCCCAGGGCCTAGCCCAGTGATTTGCCCTCAGCCCCAGCAATAACCTCACAACCCCTGATATTCTGGGGACAAGGACTCCACTGAACCGACCCAACTCTGGCCCAGGCCTCCCTCAGTCTGAACCACAGTGTCCCTGTCTGTAAGTGGCAAGAGTAAGTAGTGACCAGGGTCTGAGGAGAAGAAGTGCCTGGACATCTTTGTGCATGGTTTCTTGGTCAAAAGCTTCCCATAAGGTCTACGGTCGGTCATAACTCAATTCTGGGCTCTGCTGCCCTGCAGAGAACTGAGGCTGGTTTATCCCATGGGGAGGTGGACTCAAGCAGTGGGTGTCAGTGACATGGCATGGAAGTGAGGGTAGTTACGTGAGAGCGGGGCAGCATGGCCTGTGTGGCTCAGCCCTGTGGAACACACACATCCATAGACGGGAGCCTGTCCTCACTGCGGGCAGTGTGGCACCAAAGCCTGTGCCCCCCACCACAGCAGGCTGCCTCAGAGGAATCCGCAGGGAGAAAAGAGTCATTATTTTCCAGATCTCCACATTTTCTTTTTCTTCTCTGCATGACCGTATTTCATCGAGAGGAGATAGCCAAGCCAGTTGAGGCCCTCCAAGCCTGTCTCTCCAGGCTGCAGGCTCAGCCGCCCCCCTGACCCCCTGGCTGGATCCAGACTGCTCTCCTGTGGCCTGGCGTGAGTCTGTTTCCTGGACACAGACAGCTCAGCCAATGGAACTGCGGGCCTTCTGTTCCTTTTGTTGGCACAGTGTTGTTAATTAGCTGTCCTCACCCCACCTACACTAGGAGCTCCTGAGGACAGAGCCCCTCTCTCCTTTTCTGAAATCCTACAGGGCCTCATGCAGGCTTCTTTCCCTTCAGCCAGCACGCATCAGGGTCTTCCTGGTGGCGGCCACAGTGCCAGGCACCAAGGATCCCAACATGAAAAGACTCAGTCCCTGGTTGTTTGACACTTTAGCAGAAAGTGCTGGGGGACGCCACAGAGATCTTAGCCTGCCCTACTTCTCTGTGCCTTCACCATCAATAATGAAAGACCCAGGAGCAGACTCCCTGACACTTCTTTAGCCCAAGCATCCAAGTAGGAAAGCGGGTCCAGGCAGCGGCCCCACAGGGGGTGTCCAGGAAAGGGCTGCAAAGACAGAGCTGCCCCACACTGTCTTGCATGTCTCTGGCCTCATCCTCTGAGGCTTTAGGTGACAGATTTGGCTGCCCCTCACCCCACTGTCTGGCTGTCTCCCTGCCAGGCCTGGGTTTCTGCTCCCTCTGAGTCACCCTGACCCCAGCTGCCACTATCAGCAGGCTCTGTCGGCCACGGCGGTCTTTTTCTGGTAAGTGACAGGTCTGCTACATCATGCAGCACGGCAGCACGCTGCGCCCTTGAAGATTTTCTCCTGCCTGCAGTGCATGCACGTGGCTGTCCCCTTGCCCTCTGCAGCCTTCTCCACGCTCTGCACCCAGCCTACTCTTTCTACCCTGAACCCCCCAATATCCAGGGGGCCCCCAAGCCACCCCAGCCCTAGCTACACCATGGCAACGTGTATAACCTTGGCAAACCTCTGACCTTTCCTAAGCCTCTTCTCTCTGCAAAATTGCAATAATAATGCACACTCACCCACCTCACAGGATTACTGGGAGGTAAAATGAGATCATGTATGTGGATTTGCGAAGTACTATAAGACTTACTGTTATTCTTATTCCTGTCTAATAACCCATCCAAAACCTGATCATCATAAAGTGGGACTGGGGGCAGTTTTAATGCCTAGGGACTGTCACCTCCTACCTTTCCCAGTCGCATTCTCCTGGAGTCTTTCATGGCTTACCCCAGCAAGCTCAGCCCTCCCAGGTCTTGACACACAGAAAGAATATCAAGGCCCTACATGGTTGTGATGGTTAATTTTATGTATCAACAGGGTGCCCAGTTATTGTGTGTGTCTGTGAGGGTGTTTTTGAATGAGATTAATGTTAGACTCTGTACACTGAGTAAAGCAGATTGCTCTCCCTAGTGTGGGTGGGCTTCATCTAATCAGTTGAAGGCCTGACTAGAACAAAAGGACTGCCTCTCCCGAGAGTAAGAGGGAACTCCTCCTGCCTGACTGCTTTGAGCTGGGACACCAGTCTTTTCCTGCCTTTGGATTCAAGCTACAACATCAGCTCTTCTGGGGTCTCGAGCCTACTGGCCTTCAGACTGGCACTTACACATTGGCTTTCCAGGGTCTCCAGCTTGCTGACTACGGATCTTGGGACTTGTCAGCCTCCATAATTACATGAGTCAATTCCTTATAATAAATGTCTTCATATATAAGCATCCTGTTGGTTCTGTTTCTCTGAAGAGCCCTGACTAATACGCTTATCTTCCAGAGGTCTTTATTAGGCAATGTGGGGGAATGGAAACACATTGGGGAATTTTTTGTTGTCAGAATGACTTGGGAGAGGAGGCACTACTCACATTTATTGGGCGAGGGCGAGGGACGCTAAATGCCACCTAATATCCATGCTTGTCTCACCCTAAATGCCAAGAGCACTCCTTTAAGGAAATCTGGAATGATGCTCAGCCAATCTCTCTAAGTTCATCCCCTTCACTTGGTGTGGCTCATTCCACCAAAGCCACATGAGAGCACTGGCCTCCTTTCCTGTTTCCCAAACATAGGAATTTTCCCAAATGCAAACTGGTTGTCGCATAGGAATTTTGTGCTCCCCATCTTCTCTGCCCAGAGTGGTCTCCACCCCTCCATCCCCAAATGGTTGTGTCATTGGTTCTTTCTTGTCCTTCAGGTCCCATGTCACCACCTGAGAGAGGCCTTTCATGGCTACTCGATCCATGGTGGTCCCTCCACCCACAACACTAATCCTCTATTCTCTCTCCTGAGAGCACTCGATTCCCTATGAACTGATCATGTGCATTTGCTTCCTGGCTTCACTCTTGTTTATCCATGCCCATGAGGATAAGAACTTCATGTCCTTCACCCCTGTATGCCCAGAACATGGTAGGAGCTAAATATTTATTAAACCTATATTGGGAACTCACTTTGATCCTGACACCATGCTGGGCACTGAAAGATGCAGAGTAGAATAAGCTCTCCCCCACTATGGGGGAGGAGGCAGGCTCTGAAATTGGTTTGGCAAAAGTAATCATGGCCCCTGGCATTCCTGGGTGAAAGATCCGGGCCACCTACTCGTTCACCAGGGTCTTTGCATAACCAGGCTCGCCCCCATCCACAATAGTGCTGGTGCCCCCTCTTCACCTCTAGGCTGCTTAACCACAGACTCCCCTACCCGTCCCCCTCTGGCTCTCACCAGCCCCTTCCCCCAGGGCACTCCAGACCCAGCCGTCTTCAGAAGTCTGACCCATGGTGTGCTGAGGACCCACCAGGGCTCTGCGGCAGTCTCTTCCTGGGCTCTCCCTGCCTGAGCAGCCCTCCTCACATCTGTCAGGCCAGAGGTGCCTTGAGTTTTCCCTGCCTCTCTGAACAGTTCATCTAGTGCCACCTGTCAATATAGGAAGCAGCCAGGGAACATGGCACATTTCCCACAGCCCCTATTCTATCTAGGCCTGATTTCTTACAGTTCTCCAATTCGGGTTTCCAGAATCCCAGCTTGCCTTGTATACACAAACCCACTTACATTCAGACCAACAGACCCATCCTGCCCAGGGTTTGGTCTTAAGAACTTTTGAATAGTGACTGACCCTTTAACTTAGTTCCAAGTATATCCTCACTGGCTCCATGGCACTTCAGGTTAGCAAAGTCTTGGGAGCTCATTGATAAATCTCTTATCTGATGGCACATCTGGAAACCAAGTGCTAGGGCTGTCCGCAGAGACTAGGGGGCTTACTCATGACAACAAATGTTGTAAGAAGCAGCCTCAGACATGCCAGTGACCTTGGCCCAACTAGCTCCACAGGTAAACACCCCCTTGTTGTGACTTGAGGTATCTGCTCCCTGCCTTTAATTCCCGTACTGTCTCTAGAAGCTTTTTGTTAAAAATGTAAATGGTATCATTAATATGCAAACTGGAAGAATGAAACATCAGTATCACCACACTATCATTTTATCATACCAACAGATCAAATCCTCAAGGAGAAGGGAACCAGAATAGGGCATAGGTAAAAGGAAGGGGAAGCAAGTGTTGCAGACAAAGGTTTTTGTTTCAGAATTTTGCCTCGGGTCACACCTTCGAGATATTCTCTCTGGAAGGGAGCACCCCAGGCAGGAAGGATCACCAGAAGTCACCCAGCTTACTTCACAGGCACCCTGTTCTCTGAGTGGGAACAGTCACTGCTGGCCCTCCCTCCCCTTTAGGGATGCTCATATGATTTCTGAGCTAGCCCTGGACTGTCAACAATTACCTTTTTGCCTTAGATTAGTTGATATAAGGTTGAAATTTTTCCAGGGGAATTCTTGAAATGTGAGAAGAGAAAAGCAAAATGAGAAATCAGAAAAAAAGGCCATTTTTTTCCTCCCAACACTATGTCTCTTTTTCTACAAGTGGGAATAACCTTGCTTACTGATAGAGTTTCCAAGTGTCCTCAGGATTTGAGATTTATGTTCATTAAAAATAATATTAAATCTATAACTGTCCTATTTTTCTTCAAATTGAGCTTTATTATAACTTATTTACACAACAGCAGTATATACTCTAATAAATCATATAAACTGCAATATAGAGTATAGTTAAATATTCTATCATGTGTTTTCATTTGATCTATAAATTTTTATCATGCATAGCTAACACATTTATTAAAACCACCTGGCAGCTAAAAACAGAAGCCTCACCTGGACCTCAAACCTGAAGTAGCTTCTGGTTGAGTCCTTCTGGGGCAGGACCCCCTTGGGTGTCTCGTCCAGGCAGGGGTGTCTTTCTGCCTACTGCCCAGGCTGCTATGGCCACACCCTGATCTCTGCCCCCAACCTGAGGGAGGAATTACTTCCTCTGGCCCACAGGCATTTCCATCTCTGAAGTTGAACCATGAGGACTCTTGCTTTGTCCTTCTGCTGGAAGGACCTGTGGCTCTCAGCCCTGGAAGCCTCCTCTCACCTTGGTCTTCTCTGTCCCTAACCAACTGTTGTTAAGGGCTCAGTGAGATTTATATTTGAGACTAGACTTTCTACTTCTGTAGATAGAACTTTTTCTGCTATGAGGGAGATGTTCAATATGGCAACCACTTAGCAGCACGTATGACCTTTGAGTCTTAATATAGATCTAATGCAACTGAGGAACTAAGTTGTTAATTCTATTTAATGATAATTAATTTAAATTTAAAGATCCAGATGTGACTAGTGGCTACCATGTTAGACGGTGCAGCTCTAGTCCACATGGCCTGTGGACACTACCATCCTGGCGTTGCCTGGCTCTTGTCAACTGCCTGCCCATCATTCCCGTTAAGTTACAAGAACACTTACAGTGGATCTTACATTTAAACTCCTATTTGGTCTAAGAGATGTCTTATTTTCATCATATTTGCAAAGCAGATGTATATCTTTAACTTCCAATTAGACCTTTTTTTTTTTAAGATTTTATTTATTTATTTGAGAGAGAGAATGAGATAGAGAGAGCATGAGAGTGGGGAGGGTCAGGGGGAGAAGCAGACTCCCTGCTGAGCAGGGAGCCCGATGTGGGACTCGATCCCAGGACTCCAGGATCATGACCTGAGCCGAAGGCAGTCGCTTAACCAACTGAGCCACTCAGGCGCCCCCAATTAGACCTTTAACCCATTGAATGATTTGTTTCTTTTCAGTTTAGGGCTATGAACTCTACCACTTCCCCAGGAACTTCTCCCTCGTGGGTGCCTGAGAAGCTGAGGAAAGCTCCCTGACTGGAAAGGAGAAAATAAAATGGTATTATGAAGAAATTTTTTTTTTAAGAGAGAGAGAGTGCAAGTGGGGTGGGGGAGAGCCAGAGGGAGAGGGAGAGAAAGAATCCCAAGCAGTCTCCTCACTGAGTACGAGCTTGATGAGGGGCTCAATCGCACAACCCTGAGATCATGACCTGAGCTGAAATCAAGGGTCAGATGCTCACCTGACTGCACCACCCAGGTGCCCCTATGAAGAACCTTGATATCAAGGAGAAGGAATTTAGATGTGATGACTTAAGAAATGAAAAATCATTGAAAATTTCATAGCCAAGAAGTGACAAAGGTAGCAGGCATTTGAAGAAAGGCTGAGAGACGTGAAGCCTAAACAAGCTGGATTTGCATCTTCCTAACTAGCTATGAACAAGTGACTGGCCATTTCTGAACCTCAATTTCTTTGTCCATAGAATGGGAATAATACTTGCCTGTATTAATCAGGGTTCTCCAGAGAAACAAAGCCATAGTATGTATATATCAAAAGACCAAGAGATCTACTTTAAAAAATCAGTTCATGTGATCCTAAATCTGCAGGGTGGGCTGACAGGCTGGAGACCCAGGGAAGAGCCAATATTGCAGCTCAAGTCCAAAGTGTGTCTGCTGGCAGAGTTCCTTTTTGCTCGGGAGAGTCAGGCTTTTGTTCCATTCAGGCCTTTGACTGATTGGATCAGGCCCTCCCACAGCATGTTAAGCAATGTGCTTCACTAAATGTTCATTGATTTAAATGTTGATTTCATCCAAAAGACACCCTCAGACACCATCCAGAATAAAGTTTGACCACATATCTGTACACCCAGCCAAAAGAAACATAAAATTAACATAAAATAAAACTAATATACTGTCCTGTAGTGAGGGTCATATTCACTCACACATCTGACAGAATGTATATGAAAGTGTTTTGAAACTGTCAAGTGCTGTTAAGAATGCAGTCAGGATGAACACAACGTCCATGGTCCAGAGGCAGTAAACAGAACTGAGTGGAGTGAATCTAGAGTCTGGGTGGGTAAGGCGGGGCAGGACGGTGCAGTAACGGCTCAGATGATGGGGCCCTGGATGGGCATGGTGACTGGGGATGACTGTGGAATGTGGAAGCCATGGATGTGAGTGCCATTTTAAAGAAGGCACCCCTGAACTTCATAAGGAGTCTGACATGGCAAGGAGAGAGAGAAAAGGGGCACAGCTTCCTTAAATGTGATAAAGGACCACTGGCAGAGGCAGGAATGCTGTGCTACAGTGGGGGGCGGGCAGTAGGAATGTGAGTGATGGTTTCAGTTCTGAACATGTTGAACTTAAGGTGGCAGCAAGGTATTTCAAAGAAACTTCCTACAAACTATGGAAGATTCCAGTTGTTAAGTCGTGGGGAGGGTCTGAGATTTTACTCCATTTGCAAGCTAACAAGGTAGCCTGCTACAGCCTCATGAATTGCTGCTACAGCCTCATGAATGCTGGCAGAAGACATGAGACTGCTGGGTCAGAGATAAACGACTTACATCAATTGCAACAGCCGCAGTATCAGGGCTTATGCCAGTTCCCCAAGCCCCAGTCCCACAGGACACCATGGAAAGGGCCAGATGATGGCTGCACAGTGGGGCAGATACATTCCAGGAGGGAATCTCTCAGCTTAGAAAACTCAGATTCTTGGGGCGCCTGGGTGGCTCTGTCAGTTGAGCGTCTGACTCTTCATCTCAGGTCAGCTCTTAATCTTGGGGTCATGAATTCAAGCCCCATGTTGGGCTCCACGCTGGGTGTGGAGCCTACTTAAAAAAAAAAAAAAAAAAGGAAAGAAAAGACAACTCGGATTCTTTATAGTGAGCTGAAAGCCTGCCTGCCCTTTGTCCTGGGGGAGACATTATCTTTACTGAACTGGACAGTAAGCGAGCCTGCCATTTACTCTGAAAGGAGACCTAATCTCAATCTCCCAAATCCATTTGCTCAACAAACATCCTTAGAAAGATCATCTGGAAGAGGGAGTCAGTGTCTCTACCCACAAGATGTTCAGGAGTGTGAGACTCAACGTCAGTGAGGATCTTAAGGAAGAGAAACAACTGGGGGGATTGGATTTGGGAATTATCAGTAGATTCCCAAACCAAGTGAATGGACCTATATTCCTCAGTCTTTACCAGGAAGAATCCTGGTGGAAAAAAATGAATTCACCCTGCTGCTTCACAAGAAGAGACTGTAATGGATGGGCCACTCACAGAGGTAAAAGCAGGATGAAGAGAAGGTGAGAATATGCACAAAGCAAGCACTAGCCCTTGATGATTCCTAAGGGTCTCAGGTCTGATGTGGATGTGATGATTTACATAATGAAAGCAATGTCACCCCATCCTCCTGTTTGACCCCCCCCAACTGATGGGCATCTCTGGGGCTCAGAAGTCTTAGACAACTTGCCCAAGGTCACAGAGCTGGGCCTTGTGCAGTCCTATCTGTGCACATGCCTATCTTTCTACCATACCACACACCTGTCTCCAGACGGTGGGGTGGGGGTGGGGGGTTGTGGGGCATGGTGACATAGCTTGTAAAGCGTCTGCAATTTAAGCATCTATCCAGGTATTACCTCCTGATAGTGCCCACTCCATAGTAATTGCCCCCAACAGGAGTAGAGCATGCAGCAGCTGGAATGATCTCTTTAAAGGCAGCTACCCCGCAATGAATAAAAGGAAAAGTCCTTACTTTTGTCTGTAAGGCCCTCCACAATCCAACCCCAGCAAGATGATTTCTCAGCCCCAGCTTCCTCATTCTCCCCTTCCCTCAGAATATTCAAGCCCACCTAGGCTCCTTTTCCTTCCACAAACATGTCAACCATTGTCCCCATCTCAGGGCCTCAATGCTCACTGTTCTTTCACTTGGAATTCTCTTCCCTTGGGTTCCATATGGATTGCTTCCTCTCTTTATTCAGGTGTCTGCTAAAAAATAAAAAAGAAATTTCAGGAAACCTCCCCTAATCACTGCAAATGTAATCTCCCTCTCCCTCCCTCTCTTTTCCTCCCTCTCCCTCTTTCCCTTTCTCTCTCTCTCCCTCTCTCTCTCTCTCACACACACACACACACACGCACACACACACACACACACACACACCTCTCAACCCCCTCACCTTGTCTTTCCGCCCTTCATTTCCCATATCACTACTTAGCAGTTTACTTACCTGGTTCCCTCTGGGTTCCTCACTAACAAATAAGCTTCATGAAGGTAGGAACTTTTTTCTTTTCCGCTTTATCTACAATACCTGGAGCAGCCTGGGGCACATATTAGGGACACACACAGTCATTGCTGAATGAATGTCTGAATGAACAAATGTGCTTGTGAAGTGGAAGGGGAGAGGTGAGAGGGTGCAGGGGGTTCCAAACTGGATGTTCCAGTCCATCCTCATCCGCTTCTGCCTCCTCTCCTCCTGACAGAGGCTGCCGCTGTGATCTTCCAAGGGTTGACTCAAGTGCCTCCTTGTGGGGCTTGGGTCTGCTAAATATTGCAGAGCCCTCCTGGGCAGAAGAGACGCTGGATGTCAGGAGAAGGTTTGTCTCCAGGAACAAAAGCAGGAAATGCGCTCACTACTCTGAGCCTCCAGATGTCGGGGTCCCTGGAACAGCGGGAGGGAGAACCGGCTAGCACTCCTTCCCTTTAATATAGACAGTGACGCTCATCTCACCCCATTCCCTCGTCTCTTCTGGGACTTTCTTCAGGGAAGATAACTGCCCCTTGTTCCCCATTTGCCCTCCTCGTTATCCCACAGAAGTACAAGAAGGAGGTGAGAAAGGCAAGGAGGAGGATTTTCCTTCTTTTTCTCCCCATCCAAAGGAAAGTAGTTTCCTAGTTGAAATGATTTAAAAAACAAAAAAAACCAGGGATTCATGAATAATATTTCCAAATAAAAATTGCCTGGCACA
This sequence comes from Neomonachus schauinslandi, assembly GCF_002201575.2. Classification (NCBI taxonomy): domain Eukaryota; kingdom Metazoa; phylum Chordata; class Mammalia; order Carnivora; family Phocidae; genus Neomonachus; species Neomonachus schauinslandi. Next base: position 81,957,473 of record NC_058413.1, on the reverse strand, counting down.
TAGTAGGAGCTTATTATATATATTTTCAAAAGAAGAATAATGAGAGATTGCCAACCTCCGTGAGTCAGGGAGGGGTGGACGAGAAGGGCTACTCCCACTAGTACGTGGGGAGTGTCACACTGCGATGAAGCCAAAAGCTCCATTTTCCACGCTGGGACCACAGTTTAGAGTCACAGGGCTAGACTTTGATGTGGCACCGGGTCATCTCCCTCCTCCAGGCCGCCTCCAAGCATACTTGATACAGGCGTTTACACAGGGAACCTTCAACAGGGAAAGAGGTAAGGCTGCCCCTGGAGCTCTGAGAAGTATAATTACAGATTTTTCCAGATCATTCACCACCGACATGGTGATCTCTAAACACCAGAGGGAAGACTCTCTTGCAAAGTAGAGAAGCCACCACAGGGCCGGCCACAGGGCTATGGGTCAGGGCTTCCGCGGTGGCAGGGTTGCAGCAGGGGTTATGAGAGCCCAGGATGCCCCCCAGCAATGGGCACTGGAGCTGGGCAAGGCATACGTTCAGGCCTCTCTGGACAAAAGGCTCCCGCAACAGCGGACACTTGGCCAGGGCACTCAGGGCTGCACGGAGAGGCCCATAGGAAAGCTGGGGGACCCTGGCCTGGGAATTAGAAGACCTGCTCCTGGATTCAGCTCTGCCACCAACTCACTGTGTGTCTTTTTTTTTTTTTAAGATTTTATTTATTTATTTGACAGAGAGAGACACAGCGAGAGAGGGAACACAAGCAGGGGGAGTGGGAGAGGGAGAAGCAGGCTTCCCGCTGAGCAGGGAGCCCGATGCAGGGCTCGATCCCAGGACCCTGGGATCATGACCTGAGCCGAAGGCAGACGCTTAATGACTGAGCCACCCAGGCACCCCTCACTGTGTGTGTTGAGCAAACCATTTTACCCTCTTAGCAGCTCGTGTTTGCAAGACGGGTGACACATCCCTCAGCCTTGAGGGAACTGCATGAACTGCCACACACAAAGGCTGGGGTCAGGGTCTGGCTCTCCACTCAATCCCCACCTCCAGGCTGCCGGGAATGACCTGCATTTCCCACCCTCTCAGCCCTCTCCTTGCCCAGCCATGTTCAGTGTAACCTGGTGGAGGACACTCCTGCGTCCTTGTCCAGGACAGGGATGAACATCCATCATCTGGCTCCGTCTCTGCATCTCCAGCCTTGATTTTTACCCGTGACACATAATCTGACACAGATGAGAGGCAGTGGGGCCGGGGAGGAGCCCAGGAAGCAGCCCCTGCTGCGGGGACTTGAGCCAGAGGTACGGGGAGCAAGCAAGTCCCTGGAACAGCACTCCGGCAGGATGAGGAGAAAGTCAGGGATTCTCTGGACTTTTTTTCAGGTCTGGATATTTGTTTGCTTGTGGAGAGGAAGCTGTGCTTAGGGCCAGATCACAGCAGGGCTCAAAGGGACCCTGATACCCACTGTTACACTTCATTCCTCCTCTTCTCGATATAAGGGAGTGATATAACGTATCTACCAGAAAAGGCTTTGACACAAAGCTGGTCTACTGACTGGAGATCTGTGATCATTAGAATCCTTCTGAGGTGACCAGTCATCTTGGCTTGCCGGGGACTGAGGGGTTCCCAGGACATCCCTGAGCACACCACCGTATCCTTCTCCACCCCCAGTAAGCATGCTCTCTGTAACAGGACAGGTGGCCTTGGGATGCTAAACCTGCCTTCTCTCTCAAATCCCTCCACTTTCCACAGAACCCTCCAGCCCCATACCTCCCTCCATTCCTGCACTGGCAACACCTTCTCCGGCCCAGGAAAGAAAGAGGTGGGGAAAGTCTGTGCCCATCTGAGTCTCGGGCACAAGGAAAAGCATGTTCAGGGCAGGACTAGTCTTTCTAGAAGCTGACCTGGGATAAAGAATGAAGGCAGAATCCAGAGGTGAGTGAGAAACCAGAAGAAGGCTCAGGATCATTTTAATAATGAAATACCACCCACATTTTTGAAAGCTGGGCCCAGTCCCCCAAAACCTTCCCCTCGGGGCTCTGCACGTTCCTACTCCCTTGCTGTACTTGAGAAGGCAGTGACAATCTGCTGACAGCTTTGACAGAAACACATTTAATTTAGACACAGCAGCAAAGCAATGGCTCTCTCCCTGGGCCTATGTCCCTCAGGAGATGGACCTTGGCCCCCAGGGGAGTCTCCCTTGTCCCTTCCCCAGGAGAGCTTAGGGCCAGGATCAGGTCTCAGTTGCTTGGGTCAGAACCTTACCTTTGAGGAATCATGGTATTTCTGATTTTCAGAGACTTTTTTTTTTTTTAAGATTTAATTTATTTATTTGCTAGAGAGAGAGCACAAGCAGGGGGAGCGGCAGAGGGAGAGGGAGAAGCAGGCTACCCTCGGAGCAGAGAGCCTGATGCAGGACTCAATCCCAGGACCCCAGGATCATGACCTGAGCCAAAGGCAAACGCTTAATGACTGAGCCACCCAGGTGCCCAATTTTAAGCCTTTCTAAATGCTATTGTCCAGACATCTTTTTTTTTAAAGAAGTTTTCTTTATTTTTCCAGCTTTATTGAGCTATAATTGATATATCACACCATATGAAAGTCAAATCATCACATTGTATACCTTAAATATATGTCATCTCTTGATCTTCACACAACCCTGGGAGCTCCTGGAGTCTGGGTGATTCGTTCAAGGTCGCACAGCACAGCTGTGCTGAGGTCCAGACTCTGGCTGTTTGCTCTTTCCTATGCCTGTTTTGCTTCACTCACGGACAACGCTGTCAAACAAGGCTGCCAGGCTCTGGGGTGGCCCAGGCAGACGAGGAAAGTGTCACAGCCACATCCTGAGGAGCACCGAGCCACAGGCACCAATGACCTGAGACATGGCCCAGATGTCACCACCCCCAGGGGCTCCACTAGAGCTGTCTCAGCCTGGCCTGAAGCCAGAGGAAACACCTTTCAGGACAGACTGTACCTGCAGAGCTGTCGGCAAGAGCTCAGTGGGTCCCTAAATACCAGCACTCTTTCCAATGGATACCAAAATATAACAGAGGTGTCAGCTCTTTTAAAGCTGCATTTTCATAGTTTTTCCACGTTAAAGAAGCTTTCAGCTACATTATATGTTCTGGGTGATTTCCTGCCAAATGAGAGGGGTAGAAAGACCATACACACACCAATGCTGAGGATGGCTGGAAATAAGATGTTTCCCACATAGTCCTTCCTCCAAGACATTAGCACTAATGGGACACCAATGTTAGAGAAGCAAATACAGAGATTACGTCTTTCCAATCAGTTCTTGGAAACTTCTTGGAGTCACTGTGTCAGGACAATTCTTACTCCAAACAGGAGGTGCAGCGCTTGATGACAAACTGGAGAGTGCTGTCCATGGGCTTCCATGCACACATGCTGAGCAACGTCATTTAGAGTGAAGCCGTGGGCACTCTCTTTCTCTCTCATAAATAAATAAAATCTTTAAGAAAATTTAAAAATACTTTGGGGCACCTGGGTGGCTCAGTCAGTTACCTATGACTCTTGATTTTGGCTCGGGTCTTGATCTCAGGGTTGTGAGATTGAGCCCTGCATTGGGCTCCTCGCTGGGTGTGGAATCTGCTTAAGATTCTCTCTCTCCCTCTGCTCCTCCCTCTCCTGTGCTCTCTCTCTCAAAAAAATAAATAAAAATAAAAGCCTTCACAGGCTTCCCGCTGCACTGACAATGAAGCCCCAATGCCTGGCATGGCCCCCAGGACCCTGCTCCAAGCCCACCGCACACCTGCCTTCCCTGCCTCTTCAGGGCCTCCTTACGTGTTCTGAATCTGGCCTTTCTCGGTGTCTTCATATATCTTGTCCTCTCCTTTCCAAGCACCTGACACCCCACTACACCTGGTGACACCTCTTCAGGGGCAACTGTGAACGAGGAAAAGGCATCCACTTTGGGCGGTGCAGGCCACATAGGCATTCAGCCTGGAAGACACATGCAGGTGGGACCTGGCTGCCACTCCCACTCACAATCACCACACAGCTCAGAGTGGCTCTCAAGCTCAAATATCCCTCACAGCGGCTACCTGAGCTTAGCACTTGCAAGTCATGACTATGTATTTATATGTGTTTATTTGTCCATATTTAATGCATCCCCTTCTAGGCTCAAAGAGAGCAGAAACTGCACCTGATCTATTACTGTCCTTGGCACATACTAGGTACTAAATAAATAAGAATTACATGAGTAATTGGATGGATGGATGGATGGATGGATGGATGGACGAATAGATGGATGGATGGAACAACAAGATACGCCTCGATGAACTAGGTCACCTATCTGGATTCTGAGAGCATCCTTGATAAGGGTGAAAGAATATCTCTGGTGAGACCTACAAAAGGACCTCAACCAGAAGATCCGGACCTACTCATAGTGCTCAATATCCTGTTCTGAATTCCAAAATAGTGGCTGCCACCACAACATAAAAGGAAACTTGCTCACAGTTATTTCCCCAGTGATGACCACATGGTAAGTCTTGATACATTTCTGTTAAATGAATAAATGCTTCTGGCAGGTGTGGTTTCAAAGCAGTCACATTTCTGTGTGTAAGCCAGAATCCTATTTCACGGATGAAATGTAAACCAGAAACCCACAGTAGCTGGAAATTATTAGGAAGCTCCCTGGAAATTCAGGGTCTGAGCATTCAAACATCAGGGTATCGAATGGGTAGATGTTGCTGCCATAGTCTCTTCCTCAATAACTAATATAATGCACACAGTAAATATGAATAATCTCCATCCAGATCCAGTCTCTGCCGTTTTCCGTCACATGCCCTCTGAGCCTCAGTTTACTCATATGTAAATGTAGGGGAGTAAGAATGCCTACCACCTACGGCAGTTGTGAGATATTACCTGGCACGCAGCAAGCAGCTATTATCATAATGGCTTAAACAGAAGGCATCACTTCACAACAAAGCTGTTTCAAGTTCTGAGAATATATTGTCGGAAAATGTCCCTGACATCATTAGATACACAGAGGAAGTGAGGAAATTCCTTGACGTGCATTATCCCAATGACAGTATTCCCTCCAAATTCCACTTCTGCTGCAATCAGCTATCCAGTTTGAGGTGGATTCTGATTGAAATTATAAAAAAAAAAAATTGGCAACAAGAATGTATATTGCAAAACAAAATGTGTTGCTTTTAAAGTGATTTTGGAGCCTCAGTAATTAGTCTAGCAAGTTCCAAAGATACATTCTGTAGTCATCATTCAGTATTTGTTTCATTTGGTAATCTGCCTTTCTAAAAAAAATAAAATAAAAATAAAAATAAACTGGGGAAAAAAACATCTGTTATGAAGCTGTTTGGGACCAAAGGAACCCCCCAGGCTTTGTTGGGCTCCATATTACAAGGAACGCCCCCCCCTTGGATCCCACATTCTCTCTTCCTGCCAGGCTGCTCCTGGGTCACTTCTCAGCTCTGGTGGCTGCTGAAACAAGACAGATGCTGCTACACAAAATAACTCAAGAACATACCAGAGCCTGTTGCTTCCAGCACTTGGAAAATTTGACATTCAAATATGCAAATATTTTATGGCACGAAGAGGAAAAAAAAGAGAGAGAAGGAGATGGAAAGTCACATTTGAAATGAAACATACTAGAGATGTAAGCAAACTGGAATTTACACTTCTCGATTATAATTAAACTGGTGCTATTATCAGAGAAGAGCACAGAATTTGCCTTGATCCACCACAAGGGTCTCCTGTTCCTGCTGAAGCCACCAGACATGGCCCCCAGGCTCCAGCACCTGCTGCCGATAGCATGGCTGTATTTGAGGCCCCAGGGTGTGCACCTTTCTCCCCGGGAGTGGAACCTTGAGTTGGTTTTCCAGGAGCAAAGTCAGTCTTACTGTCTCAATGATGAAGTGAAAAGAAAAACAAATCAGAGGTCCAAAATCAATCTGGGTCACACCATTAATAGCTGAGCTATTCTGTTCAGTCGCTTAATCTCTTGGAGTCTCTATGTCCTCATGCATGTTAGTGAAGCTAGTTTACACGATTTCGAAGTCACCTTCCAGATCTTCGAGTCTGTGAAAAACTGCCATGGAAAGATTTGAATCAGACAGACCTGAGTTTGAATAGTGGCTTCATTATTTACCTGTTTGGTGGACTTGGGCAAATTGCTTGATAGCATGGGGCCCTGGTTCTCATCCATAAAACAGGGATCATAATAGCTTCTATCTCACAAGGTTGCTACAAAATTTAAATGCAATTCTGGAAGTAAAGTCCAGTTTTACTTCCTCTTTCTTATAATTCCTTCTTTTCTGGGATGGAAACCTCAGAGCACAGCTAGATGAGAAGAGAGAGTTTGTGGCTGGGATACCCGCAACATTAACTTCATAAATACTAAGATAACTTTCAAAGGTCTAGATTCAGATGCAGTCATACATGGGACTAACCTCAGAGCACAGC